>NC_061117.1:96538599-96615311 GCF_002878395.1 Capsicum annuum | reverse complement strand
TAATATCATGTTCATTGCATAATCATATTGGTAACACATACCAATATGATTATGCAATGAACATGATATTAAGATTGTGCAAGTACTTCCATGTGATATGAAATCCTTTCCATTCAATACATTGTTGATAACCATGCTTAGTATGAGATCCCTACTTATGATATTATAAATTATGGACTCTACTCTTATGATCAAGTCAGTCATGTGTGTCTGTTTCCTTCCATTGATTCCTGGGAGTACTTGTACCTGAAAACTATAGCTGTGTGCCTAGATCCATGTCATGTTTCATGATATCTGAGCTCAAGCTATGATTCTGTAGACTTCAGTCAGTCATGTGACTCAGGAAAACCTCATGATCTTAGTCAGTTGTCAGTTATCAGTAACATTCCGCCAGTCAACGAAATTCAGTAAGATTAAGTCATGCACAGTCAGTTATTCATGTTCAGTCCCTCCAGATGGGAGTAAAGGTTAGCACCGAGTGAACCCAAGGATGGGAACTCATCCGCCATTTCAGGGTGTGATTCTTAGTAGTCATCCTTGTGTTCCAGAACTACTTAGCCAGCGTAGGTTGAGATATCTTAACCAGTCAAATTAGGGTTGATGAAGGGGCTTAACCCGTCAGTTTAGGGTTCCCACCATTCTCATTGAGTACCCGCCAAATAAGGGTCACTCATAGGCTGTCCTTACCCGTGGCACAGTATTAACACCCCTCCCATCGGGGCAGAGATTAGACCCCAACTTAGCCATAACAGTATACATGGGACATGTCTGTTAAACAGTATTTTCCACAGTTTCAGTATCAGTCTCAATAAAAGAACTCAGGGTGTTATTCAGATTTCACTATATATAGGACTGTCAGTTACAGTCATCCATGTTATCAGTTTCAGTATCAGTCATGACAGTTATCAGTAAACTATGTATTAGCTTACAGGTCATGCTATCATGTATTCACGGTCCCAGTTTCTATATATGTGTGTTTGCACTCCCATGTTTATATTAGTTAGTTAGTGTTGTTCATGCATGAAACTCTTTATGTTCAGCCTACCTTCCTCGTATACTCAGTACTCTAGTTATACTAACGCATTTGCGCTATGGTTCTTTCTTTTCATGTTACACCATAGGATTCGAGACACGAGCTCCAGCCCAGCAGTAGTGGTAGCATTCCAGTCGCAAAGACACAGTGAGTCCTTATTGATTCGAGGACAATATGATTTGATTCATTTATTTATTTCTTCAGTTCAATTTTACGGAGTTAGTTGGAGACATGTTCCTTCAACTCCTTATTTAGATAGTTTAGAGGCTTTCAAATTTATGTTTAGATTTACGTTCAGCTTGAGTTGTTTTGGGTATTTTCACCCACATAATTGTATTCAGTTGAACCTTATGGCCTTATAGTTCAATGTATTATGCATTATTATATCATGATTTGCAGTATACAGGTACAGATATCAATCATTGGTTAGCTTGTGATCCCTCGGGGTCATGAGCACCGTGTAGCATTCCGGTTCAGTGAATCGGGGTGTTACAGCTTAACTTCAAATGACTCAAGCTATCCAACCGGATAAGACATATCCTACCGTATAAAGCCACAAAAGGCTCCATCTAAATAGTCAAATGATTAATGTTATTATAAGAAAAATCTTCCAAGTCTAAGTTCTGCCACTATTAGCCTCTGAAATCCATAATACAGACTCTAAGCATATCCTCAAGCACCTGAATAGTTTACTCTAACTGACCATTGGTCTGAGGATAAAAGGTTGCACTTAGATCCACCTGGATACCTAAATCCTCCTAAAATGCTCTCCATAATCTCAAAGTGAACAGAGAACCACAGTCTGAAATAATAGAAATAGGCATACCATGCAAACAAACTATCTCTTGAACATAGATGTGAGCCAATTTCTCATGCTTGAGGACATCTAAATAGGAATTAAATACGTTGACTTAGTCAAATGATGTACAATAACCTAAATACCATCGGAACTACAGGAAGTACGAGGAAAACTACTTACAAAATCTATGGTAATTCGCTCCCATTTTCACTCAAGAAAGGGTAATCTTTGAATCATTCCATCCGATCACTGATGCTTGGACTTACCTTCTAACAACATAGACAACAAGCTACAAAGTCTACCATATCGCTTTTTGAACAGGTCAACCAATAATGTTGTCTCAAATCTGTTTAAATCGTTGTTATACGGGAATAAATAGAATATCTAAATCTCTGAGCCTTGTGCAAAATCAACTGAATCAAGTCATCAACCTTTGAAACATCAATAACACTATATAATGTTAAAACACTCTTGGAATCTATGGTATTCCTCTCGGTCTAACCACTCAACACCTGGTCAAGCAGGAAAAGAAGCTTACTATCCATAAACTGACGACCTTAAATTTTCTCAAATAGTGAGGACCTTGCCTCCACACTAGCCAAACTCCTAATAGGGTTTGAAATATCAAGGTGAACCAAAAAATTGGCTAAGTACTGAATGTCCTATGCCAACGGCCTCTAAGAAATTGAAATACAAGCCAAGCAACCCATACTCACTGCCTTTTGACTCAAGGCATCTGCTACTATATTTCCTTGCCTAGATGCTACAAGATATAAATATCATAATCCTTTAACAACACCATCCTTCTATGTTGTCTAACATTAAGCTCTCGCAGGGTCATAAGATGCTAAAAACTACAATGCTCAGTGAAAATCTCATAATGCATTCTAAAAAGATAATGCCTCCAAATCTTAAGCATGAAAACTACTGCTGCCAACTCGAAATCATGAGTGAGGTAGTTGTGCTCTTGCACCTTAAGCTGTCTCAAAGCATAAAAAATAACATAACCCTACTACATTAAAATAGAACCCATCAAATACCAAAAGCATCACAAAATATGATAAATCGTTCACCCTTAATAGAAAGAGCTAGAATAGGAGCCAAAGTGAGAATATCATTGAGCTTTCCAAAGATCGACTCACACACCTCAGACTATTGGAAAGTAAACTCCTTTTGAGTTAATTTGGTCATAGGGGCTGAAATAGTAGCAAAACCCTTGATGAATTATCTATAATAACTGGCCAAACAAATAATACTACGAACCTCAGACGGATATGTAAGTCAAGCCCAATCACGTATCACCTAAATCATAGTTGAGTTTACCATAATCCCATTCTTAGACACCATATGTCCAACGAATGTCACCGACTCAAGCTAAAACTCAAACTTATGAACTTGATGAAAAGCACCAGATCTTTCAATGTCTGGAGCACAATTCTTAAATATTGCGCATGTTCTTCTTTACTCCTCGATTACACAAGGATGTCATTAATGAACACATTCATGATGAATCTAAATAATTTTTAATACACGATTCATCAAATTAACTATATGGCTTGTGAATTTGTCAACCCAAATGACATCATTAAAAACTTATAATGACCGTAACGATTCCTAAAGGTTGTCGGGATATCCTCAGTGCTAATCCTAAACTGATGGTAACCAGATCTTAAATCAATCTTAGAAAACAATGTAGCTTACTAAAGTTGGAAAAACAAATAATCAATGCAAGAAATAGGATAATGGTTTTTCACCGTCACCTTATTAAGATACATATAATCAATATACATGCGCATGCTGCCATCATTCTTCATCAAAAACAATACTATAGCTCACCAAGGGTACTCACTCAGGCTAAAAAACCCCTTACCAAAAAGAACCTGAAGTTGAGAATTCAGCTCCTAAAAGGTAAGGTGCCATAGAAATAGGTCGGGTGCTAGGCTTGAGATCAATAGGGAACTCAATCTCACAGACAGGGAGAATACCAGGAAGGCTGGTAGGGAACACATCAGGAAACTCACAAAATACAGACTCTCCATACTAGTTTAATAAATATAAGTAGAATAAAACTCGTAACCCCTTGAAATAGGTCTATTATAACACATGTAAGAAATAATCCCTATCGTCTTGCAGCTAATAACTCCTTACCACACAACTTGGGGTATATCGAGCATAGCTAAGGTAATGGCCTTGCAAAAATAATTTATTACCGTATGATGGTGGGATAACTATTCCATGCTCAGAATCACATAAAAATCCAACATATCCAGAATAATGAGGGCATCAAGAGTATCAACATCTCTAAAAATCACAACACATGATCTGAGAAGATACATGTAATGGCATGGAAAATAAATCCCAAGATAACTCTAATTATGGAGCATAATAAATAGATATATCAGAGTAAGTAGATCCTAGATCAAATAAAGCAAGGGCCCACTAACGACATACCAAAATTGTACCTTTAATAATAATATCCAAAAACTTAGCCATAGGTCTAGAAGGTACTGTATATAACTAACCACGACCACCTGGTTGATTACCTGACCGACCTACTCTCCTACTTGCTTGAGAACCTATTCGAGTATCTTGGAAACCATCCCCATGACATTGAGAACCATCTCTAGTTGAAGGATGAACTGTTCTAATAGGGTGAACACTCTGAGCTAAAGAAACAATAGCCCCATGAATAGGGCACTCTTGAGAATAGTAACCAAGACCCCCACATTTATATCATAAACTTAGTGTTGAACCAAAACCAAAAGATACAGCTGACATAAAGTGATCACCTTGACTAGAATAACTAGATCACACCACTCGATGACTGACCACACCATTGCCCTGGCAAGGGCACCAGACTAACTTTTGCTAGTAATTTAAAGTGCTTCCTGAATAGGTCTACTAGGCTAACTTTGAGCCTAATGGGGTGGACGCGAAGTATATCACTCTGAGAACTACTATCTCTCGGTTAAGAACTATGAAGGCTCTCACTAAATCTACTCTAAAACCCAGGCATCTTATTACTGCTCGCACGACCCTCACAGTGCATCTGCTCTATCACCCGAGTGTGATCTAATACCTCAGCAAAAGACTAACCCATAATAACTGAATTTTGAGAAGACATAGGTTGGGGGTATCAACCTTCTAACAAAGCAACAAACTCTCTCATACTCAGTATCCAAAATAAAATTTGCATGCCTAGACAACTCATGAAAATGAGCCTCATACTTTGCAATTGTTATGAAGCCATACTCCAATTTAGAGAACTAATATCTTAAAAGATCTCTAACATTGCAAGGTATGTACTTTTCTAACAATATCTTAGAGAACCGAGTCTATGATAAAGTAGAAGATCTAGTTGGTCTAAAATCCACAAAACCTCTTCACCAATGTCGAGCAGCAAATCCAATTAAAATATGGTGCAATCCACACTATGAATCTCAACTACGCTTAAGTTACAAAGCATAACCTCATAAGCAATTAGGAGCTCATGTGCATCCTCGACTGCAGCACCAGAAAACTTGGGGAGGATCAATCTAAGAAATTTAGCCAAAATCTTTTGCTCCTCAAAAGACATAACAGGTTGGGTAACTATAGGCTAACCAACTACCAGCTAAGCAATGCTCGTATAGAAGGAACCTCAACTTTGGGAGCTACAGCTATAGGTTACGCCTCCACCTCAGTACCACTTTGGTTTATAGACTGCGTACCATAAGATAAAACACCACCAACTATCTCCAAAAGTTAAACCAATGTATCTCTGAGCACTAAAGAAGAAACAAAGCTCAGTAGAACTTAGGATGGTCCCTAACTTACTGCTGGCTGAGGCAGAAAAATCTCTGGCTCAGGAGTGGGAATAGGTTCTAGTGGAGGACCTATGTCTAGGCCCCTAGTTGGTGATACATCTCATGGCTGTCCATGGACTATAGGTCAATCATGAATAGGAGAAAGGTCTCTAGTCTTAATCTTGGGACCCTCATCATATGTTATTATATTGCATGTCCTAGGCATCGATAAAAGTGTGAAATCAAAGGAATGTTCTGTAAACCAACTCAGACTCTTAGCACGATATGAGTGACAGAAGTGAAGAACTCCTAAGAATATCGCATAGCCTCCCAAAGATAGAAAATAAGCATTATCGCTCTAATCTAAAAGACTTTACTAGACTTTTTTATCTTGTACCACTAATACTGGTGTAACCTAGGCTCTGATACCAATTTGTCATGACCCTATTTATTAGTCATGATGGCACCTACTAAATCCCACCAGTAGGTAAGATTAACCATAACTCAAAGCTAAACACAATGGGTTAACTTGGTGGAAATGCCTAATAAGGCCCAATAAGCAATCCAATGAAATAAATAGAAAATGCAAAGAGATAGCTTAAAGGTAGTCATTATATAAATACCATTCCCACGACCTGCTATCGCTGGTACAAGAGCATCTAGTATAATAATATAACCCAAATATCTAGGATAGTCAATACATCTGACTCAAAATAAAAGACTGAATTTAGTAAGATCGAAGGAAATAGGTTACTAGGACTCCAAGAGCTCACCCTATCTCCAGATATCAACAATCCATGAATGCAATTCAACGACAGGAACTACAACTCAAATCTTTAGCAAAAAGTATAGAATTATAGTATTAGTACAAAAACAACAGGCACTCAGTAGGAATCATTGGTCTACTAAGTTAAGTCGTGGTATAAATAAGATTAAATGCAAGATAACATAACTAAGTCAAGGTATAGTAATGAACCTGAATCAATTCCAATATTATTGTGCATAAAGAAGTAAATAAACAAGAATAATAGCATACCATAACATAAAGCATTTACACATGCAATTATAATTACAAAATTGGTTCTCATGCACCAATTGGTGCGGAAAAGTAAATAAGTCATTTTACACTCCCATACGTCTTGAGAGTTCACTAAAAGATAGAATAGAGTGACCATTTATCATTTATAATTAACCTACTTGTTATATAACCATCATCCCCCAATTTACCATTTTTCGATAATCTTATCATAATTTATCCAAAAATCCCGTTTATCAACCAACCAGCTTTTATCAACTCAAATTTTTTATCAGCCAATCATAGCTTATCGACTAATCCTTATTTATAAACTAGTCATCATTTATCACGAATCATCATGTATTACCTTATACTCTTTTATCACTCATGTAAGGACATGTATTTATGAAATAGTCATATCATATATAATAAACAAAATATGGACTCAAACCGGTAAAGGTAAATATAGGTAAATCATCATAGTCATCCTTCGAACTTGAACCGGGAATATATAATCATCTTCCAGACTTAAACTGAGAATATATAATCATCTTTTGGACTCAAAGAAGAAATAAATAATCATTTTTCTAACTCAAACTAAATATATCTAATTAATTCCATAAGTGATAATATTGTCAAGCATCATGATATCTAGCATAATTAATAGCATATCTTCCCATACAATTAATATGCATGACTTTTAGCTCTTATAATAACACAATTGCTAACATCATCAATAACGATATTTCCTAGCATAATAGATTAGAGTAATACCATAGAAAATAACTTGTCTATAGAATGGTCAAAGGCTTATCGCTAGCGTAATAGATAGTTTATACATTGCGTAACCATATTTCAACATACCATATTTTTCAATAAAATCCATTAGTCTAAGAGAATTAATTCTAGTGTCATCTTAAGCATAACCATCAAATGCCAAGGTTCCTCTATATTTCCTCAATAGGGCATTCTCTAGGTATTTAATAAGCATATTAGGGTTTGAAGAGAACTAATCGTCAATCTCTACTTAAGGTGGGTCTAAGAGACCACTTCTAAATCCCCAAAATACATTCTAAGTCAAATACTATATGGACTAGGCTAAAGTATCAAAATCCACTCTAGATGTACAACAAGCCACAATTAGCCCTTAGGTAGATATTATTCTCACGCACTTTATCTAAGTCTAATGGGAACTAGAGAAAACTTTATGAGTGTAAGAAACTAAGGCCAAACTTACCCTAACCATGAGTGTATAAATTTTTTTAACTAATTTGAGAAATCTAAAGCACACTGATGGAAAACATGAGTAATGAAGTCCAATTCACCTAAGGCATAAGAAAAGAAGTCAAGTTCTTCAATTCTCAGGCTGTAAATTATCCTAAACGGTCCAACTAACCCAAATCTTACATTTCATCAATCCAACACCAAAAACCCATCCTAAATCCAACGTAATGTCATAAACATACTATGAAGTAGCTCAATCTAAAAAGGGATAAATCCTTAGCCTACCTCGACGCCAAAGAAAGCTCAACAAACCGCTAAACCACTGCATTTCCCTTTCGAGAAGCCTCCTCAAGATGCCCATCTATTATAAACACAGTCTGCGCATTAATACTAGAATAATGATACCCACATTGAACCATTGTGCTTTAGGTCCAAAAACCACGTCAAAACCCCATGAGGGTCCAACTTATGGAAATTGCATATTTGAAACCAACCCTACATTCTTACACACTCAAGGAATCATTACCCTAAAAAATGGGTGAAACCCAAACTAACTTGAGGCTCAAATCAAGCCCTAAAGGTTTTTTGGGTTTTGAGCTATTAAGAAAGAAATTTAACCAAGAAAACGGAGAATTCTTATCTTAAATCAGAAGATAATCATGAAATTAAATGTTAATCTAACTTCCCAAACACGAAGAAGCTTCAATTTTAAGTTGTCACACAATTTAGGGTTTTTGGCTCTCAAGAAAGTGATGAAGAATGGACAAAATCATAGAAAGGGGTCCTTTTACACCCAGTTAAGGTACTCAGGAAGAGTTATTGTGACCCCGAGGTTGGAGATCGCGATATCAACTTTTCCCTCCAAGTCGCGATTACGACACCCCTTCATGGTCGTAGTATCTGCTTTATTTTTGTAAGTCACTATCATGGACAAAAACATCACTATCATGGTGCACCAGCTGACAGCAATGGACATAGAATTTTCAAGTTCCTTCCTAGCCCTCAGGATTCGTATGGAATACCATAAATGCAAACAAACTATGCAACCACACCATATTTGACATCTCAAAACCAATGGCATTATTAAATTTTCCATTCGAGGTTATTTCAGCAAAATGTGGGTGCCACACCCATATTTCATTTTCTAAACTTTCCATCCAATAGGGCAAAATAAGCTTTGGTGTCTCTGGACCCAAACCAAAGGTCCACCTAGCCTAAAATTGACATTTTAGAGTTGCTAGGATAGTTAAATTTTCATACAAGATTGTTTTACTGATGTTTTTGACAGATGGCCTTTTGGAACCAACAACGACTTCTAAATAGAGAAATGGCTCTAAAAACAAATAAAATGCCTGATAATCGAACTGTCAGTTCAGGTAAGTAATAAAGGACTTTTGGTAGCTATGGAAAAGCTCTAACGGAAAATATAAGTGGAAGTATAGAAAATGACCAGAAGGGACATTACAGTATCCACTACTAAAGGAACTTTCATCCAAAAAAGTAAAGGATTAGAAAATACATGAAGTCTAGAACAGGTGAGGATATTAGGTCTATATCTCTCTCCTAATCTCCAAGTGGTCTCCACCACTGGGTTGTGCCTCTACTGAACCTTTACTACAGGAATACCCCTAGTACAAAACCGCTTGACATCACTAGCCAAAATGAGCACTGGCTTTTCTATAAAGTCATCCAACTGGACTGAGTTCCATCTAAGAACATGAGATAGATCAGGAATGTATCCCCGCATCATTAAAACATGAAAACTAGATGAACGTATCAAACTCATAAGGTACCTCACCTACTACGCAGAGAAGCTCAAAAGGTCCAATATATCTAAGACTTAGCTTTCCCTTCTCCCGAACCTCATCACACTCTTCATGGGTAATACACGAAGAAATACACAATTAACAGCTCCAAATCTCAAGGCACAAAGCCTATAGTATACATAGGCCTTTGAACTACTCTGAACCGACCTTAACCTATCATGAATAACCTAAACTAAAACCTATCATGAATAATCTAAACTAAATCCAATGACTCCTAAAGAAAATCAATACTACAAGGGTTAACCTAGAAAGTCTCAAGCCATCCAAATGGACAATGACATCTCCTACCCTAAAAAGCCTCAAAAACTCCATCTTAATACTTGAATGATAACTATTATTGTAAGCAAACTCTACCAAGGCTAAGTTCTACTCCCATTTGCCTCCAAAATCTATAACGCAGGCTCGAAGCATTTCCTGAAGAACCTGAATAGTCCACTCTAACTGACCAATGGTGTACAGATGAAAGGTTGTACTCAAATATACTTGGGTACCCGAATCCGAAAGAAATTCTCTCCAGAATCTCAAAGTGAACATAGAACCATTGTCTACTATAACAAAAATAGTCACACCATGCAAACATACTATCTGTTGAATATAGATATGAGCCAATCTCTCAGTATTGAATGACATCTAGAGAGGAATGAAAGGTGTTGACTTTGTCAAACAGTCTACAATGACCTAGATGCCATTGAAACCATGGGAAGTTCGAGGCAAACCACTAATAAAATCCATGATAATCTGCTCATATTTCTACTTGATAATTGACAATCTTTGAATCAATCCACAAGGTCATTGATGGTCGACCTTTACTTGCTCATAATCTAGGCAAAGAGATACAAAGTCTACCATATAACTCTTCATACAAATCCACCAATAATGTTATCTCAAATATCTATACATCTTAGTTATGTGGGGATGAATGGAATATCTAAAGGAAAATCAATTGAATCAAGTCATCAATCTTTGAAACACAAATGCATCCATCAAATCTTAAACACGCTCAGAGTAAATGGCGTTCCTCTCTAGCTCACCACTTAACACCTGGTTAAAAAGGAAATGAAAATTACTATCCTCAACCCGACTATCTCAAATCTGCTCAAATAGCGAGGACCTTGCCTCCTAAGCCTAAATCCTTCTAGGGTCTGAAATATCAATGCAAACCATCAAGTTGAATAAGTACTAAATGTGCCATACCAACGTACTCTTAAAAATTAAAATACAAGCCAACTACCCATACTCATTGCCTTTTGACTCAAGGCATATGCTACCACTCAAGGAATATGCTACCATATTTTTCTTGCCTAGATGATACAAGATGGAAATATCATAATGTTTTAGCAACTACATACATCTATATTGTTTAATAATAAGCTCTCTCTAGGCCATAAGATTGTGAAAACTACGATGATCAGTGAAAATCTTATAATGTATGCCATAAAGATAATGCCTCCAAATATTAAGCACGAAAACTATCACTGCCAACTCTAAATCATGAGTGGGGTAGTTGCACTCATTCACCTTAAGTTGTCTCAAAGTATAAGTAATAACATGACCCTATCGCATCAAAACACAACCCAAGCTGACAACAAAAGTATTATAGAATATGGTGAATCCATCACCCTTACCAGAAAGAGCGGGAATAGAAGACAAAGTGAGAAAATCATTAAGCTTTACAGAGATCGAATCATACTCCTTAGACTATCAAAAGGGAACCTTTTTCCAAGTAAATCTGGTCATAGGGAATGAAATAGTAGCAAAACACTCGAAGAGTTGTCTATAATAACTGACCAAACCAATAATGATACGAGCCTCGATCAACTGTTTAGGTCTTGCCCAATCATAAATTGCTTTAATCATAAGTGAGTTTACTATTATCCCATCCTTAGAACTATATGCCCAAGGAATGTCATCGACACTAGCCAAAACTCATACTTAGAGAACTTGGAAAAAAGCAAAAGATCTATCAAAGTTTGGAGCATAATCCTCAAATATTGTGTGTGCTCCTCTTTACTCCTTGAATACACAAGGATGCCATAAATGAACACAATAACGAAGAAATCCAGATAAGTTTTGAGTGCTCGGTTCATCAAATTTATAAATGTGGAAGGGGCATTAGTCAACCCAAAAAACATTATTAAGAACTCATAATGACCATAACGGGTTCTAAAAGATGCCTTTGGGATATCCTCGACCTGAATCCTAAATTAATGGTAACCAGATCTCAAACCAATCTTAGAAAACACTGTCACTTCCTAAAGCTGGTCAAATAAATCATCAATGTAAGGCATAGGATAACGGTTCACTATCACCTTATTAAGATGCTTATAATCAGTATATATATGCATGGAGCCATATTTCTTCTTCACAATTAATATAGGAACTCCCCAAAGTAACATACTCAGTCTGATAAAACCCTTACTAAGAACATCTTGAAATTGAGAATTCTGCTTCTTAAGCTTGGCAGGAGCCATATGGTAAAGTGCTATAGAAATAGGTTGGGTGCTAGGCTCAAGAGCAAGAGTGAACTAAATCTCACAGATAGGGAAAATACCAGACAGTCCGACAGGGAACACATCTGGAAACTGAACAACTATAGGAATAGAGATAGGAAATAGACTCTCCTAACTAGTATCATAAATATAAGCGAGATAAGACTCGCAACACCTTGAAATAAGTCTCCTAGAATAGATATAAAAAACAATCCCTGTAGTCTCTTGCCAATAACTCCTTCTCACAAGACTAGGTGATTACCGAGCATGGATAAGGTAATTATCGACATCGCCAAAGCACACACACAAGTGTAAGTGGTCTACCAAGTAATATAGTGGCCTTCAAGAAAATCGAATATCGATCTCACAGGGACTTGTTTTAATAACTATTACATTCTAGTTCACACTTTAGATTAATTAATGCAAGCATAACCTAAAGAGGGTTTTTAATATTTGTAAACGAAGGTAAAGTAAATTATCCATAAAATAAATATCTTGAAACAATCAACAGGAGAAAGCCCAGGGTGAAAACACTCCGAACAATCATATTATTTTATTGAACTTCATTCATTAACTCGCTTATCTTGGTTGTTAATTCACTGGTTTTATTGCATGACCAAGGTCTCTCTACCTCTAATCCAATTAGGTGCTTAAGGCTATCATTATACATGTGAATTATGTAAGGATTCTAGGTACATACCAATCCTAGGAGCTAATTTGAATTCCTAATTTCATAAAAGAATATGAACCCTACTTTGTTCATCCCTACATTCTATCTCTCTATTCCCTCTCCAAAGATCACAAGGTTGACTATATATGTATTCTAAGGGTGATCAATCCTTAAAATAATTAAAAAAAGGATAAACAAGCAACCAAATATAATAAGAGAATCAAACAAAATTAATCCAAAATGATAGTAGTCATGTTCCTTGCTTTAACCTTGGAAAGGGAGGTTTTAACCATTAATAGCCATAATCATCATCCAAATAATAGTATGAATGATCAAAACCATAAAGAAACTAAAATCAAAGAATATTAGAACCTAAATAATGTAGCAGCAACCTCCTTTAGTCTCTAGTATGTCCCAAGATTCATTGTACAATGTGTGTACGTGATGTATTTATAGTAGAGTACCAATCATAATCCATGTAGGATTAGGCCATATGACACAGGTATTAGAGCATTAGAGTAGAGGTGATGGAATGCCCTTGGAAGCACCAAATTAGAGCCCGCGTCGCATGCTCTGCAGCATAGGTATGAAG
Source organism: Capsicum annuum (assembly GCF_002878395.1). Lineage (NCBI taxonomy): Eukaryota > Viridiplantae > Streptophyta > Magnoliopsida > Solanales > Solanaceae > Capsicum > Capsicum annuum. Next base: position 96,601,878 of record NC_061117.1, on the reverse strand, counting down.
CCTGCATCACGTGCATATCGCATGCACCTACTGGAATTATACTTTACAAAATTCTCTAATTCAAAGAATCCTGCTATTAAACCTACATCACATGCTAATCTCCTATAGCTACTAGAAGTTTCCCTCAAAATATTTTCAAAGTGTTCATCATCAAACTTTTTGTCCCTTGCCTTCTGATGTTATTTTGCCGTTTCTACCAAGCTTTTGGTATTTTTTCCCTTTAATTTCTAACATGTTCAACATACATATATCACTATAATCAACACCACAAGCATCCTACATAATAAAACACCAATATTTAGAGTTCAACACATCAAAACGATAAGAACGATGAACTAAAAACTCAATCTAAGCACTAGTTTTAATTACTTTACGCTATAGTGTATTGTTGACTCTTGGCTTATTTTAATTTAATGTTGAATACTTTAAACAATTTTTTCCACTCATAATAAATTAATAAAACCAATAGGAACATATTCAACACATTAGAATCCAACGCAATAGACTAGAACATTACCTAGCTCAACCTAGTAAAACTAGTTTTCTCGATTGAACTCTAAATGATCGATTTAAACCCACACTTGTTTGAAAACACTTTTAAACATTGTAAAAAACTAATTGAATACTTAAATGCTTATGTATATCCTCATTAATACATAACGAACATGAATTTTCCTCAAACTAAGACTAAACAAGCTAGAATAGTAAAACTAGAGTGCATAAATACACCCAACATCACCACCCCACACTTAAAGCCGTGTTCGTCCTCGAACAACTCTTTACTATAAGCACCATAAGCAGAGGAGACTCTACACTTCTACTACTATAAGACACTCAAGTTAGTACTACAATGACTACACCGAATGCATGTTTCTTCACAAACCATTTTATGTACACAATTGATAGTTCAAAAATACTACTTACAAACATCCTAGCCTTAAGAATTGTCTCAACAATTGGAAAACTTATGTAAATTCCTCTGTAAAAGACATCGTACAAATCACCCACATTCATCAAACATTTGCCCCTCACATCAAGAGAGTTACCCAATAACACTCACAAAAAATGCAATTTATAATTGAATAGGTACAAGAATCAAATTTCCCTCACTCTCACAAAGAATTCTAAAGTCACAAATAATAAACCATATGATTCCTCTTAGTGTCATACTCTACTAATATCAGAATGTTACGCTTAGGATCAAATAGGTCTTTTCAAGTTATAATGCAGGTTAAGGCACGGGTAGGAACTATTTTAGGAATATAGGCTATCTTCTCTCAGTGCTTTACTACACTGTGTCATGCAATTATGTCCAATCTCTAGCAACCAACTTTCACACCACCTCTATCTACCTCATTCATTTATTTTTACCCCATCTTATTAAGCACATTCATAAACACTATGGTGGGAGTATGTTATATATATATCATTCAATTTCACCATTTTTTGCACCTAATTTATGCTATACACCCCTATGATAGCCACCCAATCTTAAGTGATTTACTTTAGTTGAGGTGCACCATGTCCAAATTAGATCGAGGCCAAAATAGGTTTATTGTAACACACATGGTTAAAATGGTAACTTCTTACGTACAAATTCGCTAACTCCCAGCCGCAATGCCATAATTTTTACACACCAATAACTATTACTTTGATGCATCTGTTTCACCTTTTCTTCTCTTATTTTCAAACTCCTTTCTCAATTAATTTTACACTAAAGTGCTTAGAATTTTTTTGATCAAATTCAGGTTTATCAAATAAGGGATTAGGCTACATATGAAGCTACCAAAGAAAAACTGAAAGGCTCAACGGGGCTGACTAAGATGATGCATAAAGTGTAGGTCAAAAATAGAGTATAGAACATCACTATCAAAGAAATGCCTAAATTATCCCCTAAATCCACATTCTTTATTTTCCTTTGCACATACACCAGGCAAGTTCTAGAAATCACATGAAAAAAAGAGTATACACAACTAACCTCACACACATATGGCACATGGATGAATAACATAGGATCATCATAGACACTCAACTAAATAATCACATGAATTTAACAATAAACCAACAAGTACAAGAGTCATAATCATGAGCCTAGGAGTCTCAATATTGGTAATTCACATAATCAACAGGCTTTTACAACCAAAACGCTTGCATTATGCAGTCAAATATAACACCAACAAGAATATCCTACTTATTCCTAACCTAAAAATATTTAAATTTACCTTAAATATAGAAATTTCCCCACCTCACACTTAAAAATATACTTTCTCCCCAAAGTATACTTTAAATAAAGATATAGAATTACTCCCTGAGGCCTCTAGGCCCAGCTAGTAGCATCTTTACATATCAATAGGGTTTGGGAACCCCACACTTAGTCTTTCCCATGCTCATTATCTCAGGTTTCCAGTAATCAAACTTCCCACCAACCTGTGACTCAACAAAACAAAACTTATGTGAAGTAAAGACTAAATAAACTAAAAACAAAACATACCTGAACTTGGGATGCCTCCCAAGCAGCGCCTGATTTAGTGTCACGGCACGACCCCACTCAACTTAACTAGTTTCCTTCATTATTTTCCTCATACTTGGAGGACATCTTCTTATTTGTTTCTAAACTCTTAAGTGTGAACTCTCAAGATCAACTGTTTTCTCAACTATAGCCTTTTCAGGCTCATCAATATGCATTATATTAGGCTTATGTGGTTGTGGCTTAGGGGCTCAATGAGGGTATCTGAAGAGGTCTTTTATGGAATAGAAACCACCATACTACACTTATCTCCTTTAATCACAGTAATCATACACAAGTCTTTGTAGTGAAATAGTATGTTAAGCAATTTGTACACTTTAAAAATAACCTCTTCATCCTACAACCTCATTATGAGAGAACCTTCTGTCATATCTATTAAAGCTCTTCCCATCGCTAAGAATGGGTTCCCTAAGATGATTGGTACCTATTCATCTGCCTGAACATCTAGAACAAAATATTTACCATGAATAATAAATTTACCAACTATATGAGAACATCCTCTATAACTCTTTTAGGATGGGCTATGGTCCCATTTTCCAGTTGTAATAGCACAGAGCTTAGTCTAGGCTTTCCTAAGCCCAACGTGTGAAAAAAGATAGGGGCATCAAGTTGATACTTTCCACTAAATCACTAAGTGCCCGAACCACCTCATTGTTGCCAATCTGAATTGGGGGAGTGACTATCCCCAATATCCTTTAGCTTTTTTGACATCTTTTGAGTTACCGCAAAGCTACACTCCTAAGTGAGTGCTACCTCTTCCATATCCTATAGCTTAACTTTATTAGCAACCACGACCCTCAAGTACTTAGATTTCTTAGGCATTCCCTGCAAAAAATCTAAAAGATATAAATTAATATGAAGCTTTCTAAACATATCAAAGAACTTCTTGAAGCATGAATCATCCTTTGACTTTATATACTTCTATTGGAAAGGTAGTTGTGGCATCTTCACTTCTTCACTAACTTTTTCTTTTGAGTACTTAGACTTTCTTGACTTTTCAAAAACTTGGTCATTTACCTGTTTAGGAATCAAATTAGCATCTACCTCTTTCATTGCTGTTAAAGGTTTTTCATTAAGATCTTTACCACTTCTCAAAGTGATTTTCATGACGTATTTTTTATTTTTAGTATCACTTGGCAACCCACCTTGAGGCCAAGTAATTTGTGTTGCAGCTATCTATCCTATTCGCAACTCCAAGCTCCTTGTAACTGCTTCCTGGCATTTTATTTCTATCTGTTGAGTTTTTATATTCTCAACCAACTGTGCTTGCCTGGCTATAAGTTGTTTCAACATCTCTTCCACATTGCTAGTCTGAGTTGTGGCCTGATTTTTTTGAGCCCATGGTTGCTGAAACTGCTGCAAATGGTTATTCTATTACTGATTTTGTGGTTGAATTTGCCACTTCATATTGTAAGCGTTCCCACAGTTAGGCCTATGAACATTTCCCACAAATATAACTGACTCATGATTTCTAGCACACATATCTACAGAGTGACCACTATTTCCACACACCACATACGAAGTACTTATCTACTGAATTGCATTTACTGTGGGTGCAGGCTATGTGGAACCAATTTCATTCTGTTGGGCTATGTAGTAAGCTGATTTTGTAATACAACAATTTGGGCAGATATTGTGGTACACTGATCTACCTCTAAAACACCAGTAACCTTTATTGTAGCATTCCTTTAGTCTGAATGCCACTCTAGATTTCCTTGTGCAATCTGGTTCAATAATGTATATAACTCATCATATGTCATCTCAAGAGCATTACCACCTGCAGCTGAATCTAGTAAAATCTTTGTGTTATGGTCAAGTGCCTCAATAAAAGTATGATTTAATGCCTCATTGGACTGTTGATGATGTGGACAGTCCCGTAGTAGAGCCTTGAAATGCTCCCAAGCATGATATAAATTTTTGTCTGGCTTTTGTTTGACACACACAATCTCACTGTGAAGACTCGCAGTCTTACCAAATGGGAAAAATCTCATGAGGAATCTCCGAGATAAGTCGTCCCGTGGTATGAATGAATTTTCCAGCTTAGCATTCAACCACTTCTTTGCTTCCCCAAACAGTGACAAGGGGAATAGTGTCAACCTCGCATAGTCTGCATTAAGACCAGTATGGATAAATGTGTCACTGATTTCCAAAAAAATTGCCAGGCGGACCTGTGGATCTTCTTGTGAGAGACCAATAAACTATCCACTGCTGATCAGAAGATGCATCATATTCTGTTTGAGATCAAAATTACCTCCAGCAGCTTGTTTCTGAAAAGTGAAGGTCAAATTTGTTGGAAATGGGATTGCCAGTTCTCTTACTGTCTTGTGGGCTATTTGTTGGTAAGCCATTAGAGTAGGATTATCTTGATCTTCTTTGATTTTTGAAATACAGGGGATAAAGATTGTTTTCCTCCTTTGTTGATGGAAGAGTTGCTCAGGTTCAGGTCTTGTTTCAGCCAATTCCCGAGCCCTTGCCAACTTACTACTTTGAAAACCTATTTCCTGCAAATACAAAACCAATACCAAGGATAAAACACAAAAGTAATCCAAAAAGCAAAACAACAAACAAAATAGTTGCCAAATTACAAGTCCCCGGCAAAGGCGCAAAAAACTAGATAGCGCTCAAGCATACACACAAGTGTACGTGGTCTAACAAGTAATATATTGCCTTCAAGAAAGCCAAATATCAATCCCATGGGGACTTGGTCTAACGACTATTCAATTCTAGTTCACAATTTAGATTAATTGATGCAAGCATAATCGAAAGATAGTTTTTAATATTTGTAAACTAAGGTAAAGTAAACAATGTGTAAAATAAAGGTATTGAAACAAGAAATAGGAGAAAGCCCAGGGTTAAATCACTTCCAAAAATCATACTATGTTATTGAATTTCATTTGTTAACTCGATTATCTTAGTTATTTATTCGTAGGGTTTATCACATGACCATGGTCTCCCGACCTCTAATCATTTACATAACTTGAACATTACAACTACATCATTGAGCGGGGATGTAATAATAAAATTAGGTTCTTAAATCTATCATCCTACATGAAAAACAAGTAAGGCTTCTAGGTACATCCCTGTCCTAGGCGCTAATTCAAACTCCTAATTTCATAAAAGAATGTGAACCCTACTTTGTTCATCCCCACATTCTATTTCCATATTCCCTCTCCCGAGATTTCAAGGTTGATAATATATGCATTCTAAGGGTAATTAATCCTTAAAATAATTAAAAAAAGGTTAAATAAGAAACCAGATATGATAAACGAATCAAAGGAAATTAATCCAAAATGATAGTAGTCATGTTCTTGGATTTAACCCGGAAAGGGAGTTTTTAGCCACTAATAGTCATAATCATCATCGAAATAATTGTATGAATGATCAAAACCATAAAGAAACTAAAATTAATGAATATTAAAATATAAATAATGTAGCAGCAGCCTCCTCCTTAGTCTCTAATGCGTCCCATGATTCCCTATATAATGTGTGTAGGTGATGTATTTATAGTATAGTACCAATCATAAATAATGTAGGATTAGTCCATGCGACACAAGTATTCGAGCATGGGAGTACAGGGGATACCACACCCTTGGCAGCATCGAATTGGATCCTGCATCGCATGCTATGCTGCACAGGTATGAAGCCCGCGTCGCGTGCATATCGCATGCACCTACCGGAATTATACTTCACAAAAATTCTTTAAGGCAAAGAAGCCTGCTATTGAACCTACATCACGTGCTAATCTCTCACAACTACTGGAGGTTGCCCTCAAAATATTTTCTAAGTGTTCAACGTCCAACTTTTTTGTCCCAGGCCTTGTGACATTATTTTACCTTTTGTTCCAAGCTTTTGGTGTTATTTTACCTTTGAATTCCAGCATGTTTAACATCCACATATCACCATAATCAACTCCACAGGCATCCTACATGATCAAACAGCAAGAATTAGAGTTCAACACATCAAAACGATAAGAACGACGAACTAAAAACTCAATCTAAGCACTAGTTTAGATAACTTTAAGCTATAATGTTTTGTTGGCTCATTTTAATTGAATGTTGCATACTATAAACAAGTTTTTCCACTCATGATCATTCAATAAAAAAAATAGGAACTCGTTCAACACATTACAATCCAATGCGATAGACTAGAACATCGCCTGGCTCAAGCTAGTAAAACTAGTTTCCGTGGTTGAACTCTAAATGATCAATTTAAACCCACACTTGTTTGAAAACAATTTTAAACATTGTAAACACCTACTTGAACACTTAAATGCTTATTTATATCATCATATGTACTTAAAGCTCACTAATTATCCTAAAACTAAGACTAAACAAGCTAGAATAGTAACACTAGAGTGCATAATACACCCAACATCAATGGTCTTGGCAAAACAATCTATGACCACATTATTGTGGGTAACCATTCCATGCCCTGAATCATATAAAAAGCTAGCATATCTAGAAAAAGATGGTCAGTATGAGTATCAACATCTCTAATAGTCACAACGCATGATCTGAGAGCTTAATCCACTACTAAAGAATTACCTACAAGCATAGATACATGTAATGGTATGAATAATAAATTCGAAGATAACTCTAATCATGGAGTATAATAAGTTGATATATAGGAATAATTGGATCCTAGATCAAATAAAGCAAGGATCGACTGATGGTACAACTAAATTATACCTGTAACAACAACATCCAAAGACTCAACCATGGGTTTAGTTGGTACTGCATACAACTGACCACGCCCACCACCTGGCTGGGCACCTAACCGACCTCCTATCTTACCTACTTGAGAACATCCTTGATTACCTTAGAAATCACCCCCATGACCTTGAGAACCACCTCTAGCTGTAGGATGAACTTCTCTAATAGGGATAACACTCTAAGATGAAGCAACAATCGCCCCATAAAGAGCGTACTCTTGAGAATAGTGACCAAAACCCCTATATCTATAACATAAACTCATAGGTGAACAAGAACCAATAGATCTGGCTGACCCAAAGTGACCACCATGATAAGAATAACCAGACAGCATAATTCTCAAAGACTGACCACTGCCCTAACTAGGGCAATCACCAGAACTAGACTGACCTCTGCTAGTAATTTAAAGCACTTCCTAAAAAGGTTGACTAGACTGACTCTGATCTGATAGGGTGGACATAGAGGATATCTTCACTGAGAACTGCTATCTCTAGATCAGAAACTATGACGGCTCTAACTAATTCTCCCCTAAAACCTAAGCCTCTTATCAATTTTTGAACGACCCTCATGGTCCATCTCATCCATCACCAGAGAGTTATCTGACACCTCAGTAAAAGACCTACCTGTGGTAACTAAACTTTGAGTTGACATAAGGATGGGGAGTCTCAACCCTCTAATAAAGCAATAAACTCTCCCATTTTCAATATCAAGAATAAAAGTGGCATGCCTATCCAACTCATGAAAATGAGTCGTATACTCTGGAACTATCATGGAGCCCTACTCTAATCTGGAAAACTGATCCCTTGAAAGATATCTAAGGTTGCGAGGCATGTACTTTTCCAAAAACATCTCGGAGAACTGAGTCTATGAAAAAGGAGAATATTTACTTAGTTTAATATCCATAAAATCTCTCCATCATGGTCGAGCATCCAAATCCAACTAAAATGTGGTTTAATCCACACCACAAGCCTCAACTAGGCCTAAGTTATGAAATCTACCCTCACAAGCAACCAAGAAGTCATATGCATCCTCTCCCAAAAGACCAAAAACCTGGAAGGAGTGAATCTAAAAGATCCACCTAAAAGTTTCTTCTCCTCAGAAGACATAATTGGATAGGCAACCACTGGGTAACCAACTACTAGCTTACTAATGCCACCATAGGAGAGGCCACAAATTTAGGAGCCGCAGCTATAAGTTGAACCCCTGCCTCAGTACCACTCTGATCTGTAGACTACACACTATCAGATGACACACCACCAACTATCTCCAAAAGATAAACTAATGAATCTTTAAGCATTGAAGAAGAGATAAACCCTGGTGGAGACTGGGATGGTCCCTAGCCCAGTCCTAGATAAGGCAGAAGAATCTTTGGCTCAAGAGTGGGAATAGGGTCTAGTGGAAGACCCCTATTTGGGATTCTAGCTGAGGATACATATTGATGTTGTCAAGGACCTCTAGGTCTTCAACAAATAGGAAAAAGATATCTAGGCTCGATCAAGGAACCCTCATCACGTGTAATGACAACACGTGTCCTATACCTCTATGAAAGAGTTAAATTAAAGGAATATTTTATAAATTAATTTAGAATCTTAGCACTCTATGTGTAAAAGAAGTGAAGAACTCCTAAGAATGTCTCATAGACTTAGAAAGATAGAAAATAAACATTTTCGCTTAGATCCACGAGACTCTACTATACTTTTGCTCTTGTACCAATAATATTGGTGTAACCTAGGATCTAATACCAATTTCACGAACCAATTCATGAATCAAGATGGCACCTACTAAATCCCGCCAGTAGATAAGTGAACAATAACGCAAAGAAAAACACAATGGGTTAACTCGGTGTAAATTTATAAATAGGACTAATAAGTAATACAACAAAATAAATAGACAAAGCAAAGAGATAGTTTAAAGGTAGTCACTACATAAATACCATTCCCATGACCTGGTAGCACCGGTACAAGAGAATCTAGTATAATAAACAACCCAAATATCTAGGATAGTCAATACATCTATCTCAAAACAAAAGACTGAATGTAGATAGATATAAGGAAATAGGCAACTTAGACTCCAAGAGCTCACCCTATCTACGGATATTAACACTGCATGAATGTGAATCAGTGGTAGCAACTAGTACTCAAATCTACACCAAAAAATACAGAAGTGTTGTATGAGTACCAAAACTACAGGTACTCAGTAGGTAACATCGGCCTATTGAGTTAAGTTTTGGTATAAATATGATAAAATGCAAGAAAACATAACTAAGTCAAGGTATAGAAATGAACCTAAATCAACCTAACATTATTGTGCATAAAAAAGAAAATAAAGAAGAATAATAGCATAACGTAACATAAAGCATTGACACATGAAATCATAATTACAAAATTAGCTCCTATACACCAATTGGTAAGGAAAAGTAAATAACTCAAAATGACTCTCATGCTCCTGGAGAGTACACTCAAAGATAGAATAAAGCAACCATTCATCATTTATAATTAACCAACTTGTTATTTAACCATTATCCCATAATTTACCATTATTCAATAATCTTACCATCATTTATCCATAAATCCCATTTATCACCCAACCATGTTTCATCAACTCATATCTTTTATTAACTGATCGTAGCTAATCAACTAATCCTCGTTTATCAACTAGTAATCATTCTTCACTAATCATCATGTATTTTCTTATACTCTTTTACCACTCATGTAAGCATATGTATATATGCAATGGTTATGTCATAGATAATAGACAATTGTTGAACTCAAACCGGTAAAGGTAAACATATGTACACCATCATAATCATCCTTCAGACTTAAATCTGGAATATAATCAATATTATCTTCCAAACTATAATTAATATAATCATCTTTTGAACTAGATCTAGGAATATATGACCATATTTTGGATTGAAATTAGAAATATATTACGATTTTACCAAATCAAATTGAAAATATATAACCAATTACATAAGTGCCAATAAAGTCAAGCATTATGATCTCAATAATAATTAGTAGCATAACTTCCTATATAATTAATAGAATGACTTCTAGATCAACTAGTAACCCAATTGCTAACATCATCAATAAGGATGTTTCCTAGCATCATTTCTAGCATAATAGATTAGCATGATCGTAACATAAGTAATAACATAGGCTATAACTTGTCCATAGCATGGTAAAAGGCTTATCGTTGGCATAATAGATAGCTTATACATGGCGTAACCAATATCTTACTTCAACATGATCCATATCTCATCATAGCAAAATTAGCAATCTAATCCATTAGTCCAAGAGTATTACTTTTTATTTCATCATTATCATAACCATTAAATGACAAGGTTCTTCATTATTGCCCCAATGGGGCATTCTCTAGGTATTCATAAAAATGCTCTAAAGTAGCTCAATCTAACAAAGGATAAACCTAGCCTACCTCGATGCCGAAGAAAGCTCAATGAATAGCTAAACACCCATTTTCCCTTTAGAGAAGCCTTCACTAGATGCCAAGCTATCATAAACATATTCTATTCATCAATACAAGAATAATAATGCCCACATTGCACCATTATGCCTCGGGTCCAAAAATTACATGAAAAGCCTATGTGGGTCCCACTTACGAAAATTGTATTTCCAAAACAAACCCAACATTCTTACATGTACATAGAATCAGTATCCTAACAAACAGGTGAAAACCAATCTAATTTGGGGATCAAATCAAGCCCTAAAAGTTTTTGGGGTTTTGAGGAATAAATCAAGAAACTTCACTAATAAAAGGTTGAATTCAATACCTCAAATTGAAAGATAATCACTAAATTAAATATTAATCTATCTTCCCAATCACCAACAAGATTCAATTTTAAGTTATCACACTATTTAGGGTTTTTTCTCTCAAAAAAGTGATGAAGAATGGCAAAAATAGTGGAAAGGGTGTTCTTTTATACCCAGTCCACCTATTCGAGAGTCCCTATTGTGACCCTGAGGTTGGCGATCATGGCATCTCACTTCTGCCACCCAAGTCATGATTATGGCACCCCTTCACAATCATAGTATATCATCTATTCAAGCGAGTTGCAATCACAATAAAAAGATCCTTTATCGCAATGCACCAACTGATTCCAATGGACTTGGAATTTCCACATCCCCACCAAGCCTTCAAACTTTATCTGGAATCTCGTATATATAATTAAATTATGTAACCATACTAAATTTGATGTTCCAGACCTAGTGGCATCATCAGATTCTACATCCAGGGTCATTTTGATCAAATATGGGTCCCACATCCATATTTTATTTTCTTTACTTTATGACCAATTAGTCTAAATTAGATCAGGTATCTCAGGACCCAAACCAAAGGTCCCACTTTGCTGGTGCAGTCATAATTTATACAAGAGATCATTTTACTATTGTTTTTGCTCGGTGGCCATTTGGAACCAGCGAAGAATTCTGAACAGAAAAATGGCTCTAAAAACTACATGAACTGCCCAGTAACAAAAATGTTAGTTCCATCAAGTCATAAATGACTTAGAGTGGCTATGCAATAGCTCTAATGGAAAAAATAAGTGAAAGAATAGAAAATGACCTGAATGTGAGTTTTCCTACCTTATCAGAAGGATATTCTGATGCGAGTTAGATAACAAGTATAAATAATAATAAGGCCACTTTAGGTAAGATATTCACTTTGGGAGGTTGGCGCCATTAGTTGGGCATCAAAGAAACAAACTTGTATTTCTCATTCCACGATTGAATCCAAATTTATTGCATTAGCAACCATAAAAAAGAAGGTAGAATGGCTAAGAAATATGTTACTAGATATAAGGTTGTAGCCGCAAACTATGCTAATAATTTCCATATTTTATGATAGTGAGACTATGTGTGGCTTATAATAAAAGGTATAATAGGAAAGGAAGACATATAATCCTAAGGAACACTTATATAAGATAGTTAGTTACTAATGGAACAATAACTATAATGTATGTAAGATCAAATAAGAATTTGGTTGATCCATTTGCAAAAGCATTAAATAGAGATGCAGTACAACAAACTAGTAAAGGAATGGGATTTAAAATCTTGGATTAAGTACATATGATGGGAACCTAACTGTAAATTAGTATACATTCTAACAATATATGTTCAAAGGGTACCAACAGGTTGCTTATGTTATTTAAGCACGAATCTCCTTGCTTAGATCCTTTATTCCAATGTAATGTTTACTAGTATGTGATGAGTTTGGTTATAGTTAAATGCCATTAATAGAAGGAAAATAATGACAAACTTCAAAGTGCATGTTGTTAAAAGATATAGAGTGCATTAGTTCTTAATGAAATTAGCAAATGTTTGTTAGAATAGGGACATCAAGTTTATTTTCACCATTATGAATATTGAGGTGGTGCCGCTTCATATGAAATTTATGGAGTTAATTTTTTAAATACTCATGAATTTGGATGAGCACATGGCCTTAAACTTGCTAAATTAGAATATTGGATTATTTCACTACTTAATAATATTATATGTTTGATACTTTCGGCTTGACAAAAGGAGTTGTGGTTAAAATCTTAGGATACCAATAGCTTTGTCAAATTTTTAAGGTATTAACACTAATGGAAAATTCAAATCTAGAAAAGATACTTTTTGATATGCATGTTGTTATGAGACATACTAGAAACTAGTGGGAGATTGTAAAGTTTAGTTGTAATACATGCATTCTCCTACATTGGTGGTTTAAAGGTACCCTAAGGCCATGTAAGTCCAAGCCCATTAAGTATAATAAGTTAAATAACCGTACTTGTTATTTAATTATATAAATATTTAAATGAATTGGTGTCATGACTTGAACCAGGGCCTAGTTGTGATGGGTATCTCCAGCCCACCGTAGTTCGAAGACCACCCCCTAGCCTAACCACCTGAGAAAAGTAAATAATAGTGAATGAAAAAATGAAAAATAAGAAGGATACATAAATAAATAGGAAGGTTCTAAGAATCCAAAATAGATATCTAACCCATATGTTGTTGACAAAATCCTCTAAAATTGGAATACAAAATTAGGTAGGGACATGCCCCCAACAATGAAAATGAAATTCTTCGATTCCCAAATATGAAATAAACCTAATGAAATGATAAAGATTTTTGGATGATATAAGCTCACTACTTCATAGTAACTCAATCGATAGCCGCACCACCTAACACTGCATAAAGGTAACAGAAATTTCTTCGAACCCTACATCATGAATTGATCTAGCATCTAAGGATGGACAGAGGGATAAGCACTGGCATATTACTCAGGGAAAGTGGTAAAAAAAGGCCATGTCTAAAATTATTCAAACCAGATACACACATTAGAATATGCATATATATGATGTTAGAATAGGGTAAAGGGTTATAAATATAAGACTTTTGAAACCATTAAACTAGACTATTTAGCTCTATCCATCCTATGGGCACCTATGGGCTATATAGGTTAAGATTCCCCTGCTGAAAGGGCCACACAACACGAAGCAGCATGAACCTAGGAAATGTGAGGATGGGAAAAAGCCAATAAGGCTGCAACAATAATGACACACACGGTCATATAGACCCTCACACTAGAAAACGTTGCTTCCAGTATTGGCCCCCCGGGGCCTTCACCTTCACTACGAGCTACATAACTACCTTTAAGCCTAAATTAAAACCATTTAGCATATAATTCCAACCATGAACCAAGGAGTATTTTGTTAAGGCATTTACCGTTGGTATCGTCATACCAATTATGCTTGCACACTAATTCCAGTTATGCAATTCCAAACCAATTAACCAATTTGACTCCCAAGTTCCATTTAAACTAAACCTTAGCCACCAAGGCCTTTCAAAATAATTATTTTAAGTTCCATTAAACTTTTATGCAATGAAAGGTTCCAATAGTAAGTTAAATTATGCATATATCCATGTTACAAACTAATTTCACAAAGTGGGCTAAGGTTCCTATAAATTCAAAACCAAAATCCATAAATTTGGGGAAACCAATTTTACTCATTCCAACTCGATACCCGTGCACTAATTTAGTACATAAACCATAATATAAAGCATGAATTACAAATTCAAATTTATAGGAAAATAATCCATGTATAACCATTCAGATCACTCAACCTAATTTCAAAACCCAATAATTAACTTCACATGAACAATAACTAAATACATGATTTTATGTAAAATCAGGTTAGGGAGGAGAGGCATGCCTAAAACACACAAGAATTTAGAAGAAATACAGAGATTTGGAGCTTGGATGATTAATCCCATGAAAACCCTAATTTTGCTTGTCTTAAGAAATTGAGAGGAGAGAGTTGTTTTTATTATCTGATAAAAGATGAAAAAGCAATCCTTAAAGTGTTTTAAAGTCATAGAAATAGTGTAATGGAGGGAAAAGACAAAAAACTTAATTATCACATGCAAAAAAATTGCTCCCACTCTGTACAACTCAGGTCATGACTCGTTAGGTCTGACAATGAAATGTCACCTAGACTCATTACCTGAGGATGGAATTCTTGACCCCTTACTATTGTGGTTATGAGTCACTCTCCACAACTTGTGATCTGACCTAATGACTCGTGAGGTCTAGTCATGATCCAAATAAAAACCTTAGAAAACTCCACTGATGAAACACGAGTCTCACCTAATGACTCATGATGAGTGATAAAGACTCGTCATATGAGTCGTTGTCTGGGCAGTGTTCAATTTCCTTCATAATTTTTTAGATTCTAAAATTGGGGTATTACATTACCCCTACCCCTTAGGATCATTTATCCTCGAATAAGTAGTTAAGGGCATTCTTAGCATAATACAAGGCATAATGTAACCAAAATCCAAGGACCATTTCAAAATGTTATTAGAATAAAATAAACCCATACCTTAAGCATCTTCATCCAATCCAGGGAATAGGAATGGGTACTTGGCCTTCATATCATTTCTAGATTCCCAAGTAGCTTCTTCTACCTTTTGGTTTCTCCAAAGAACCTTCACCGAAGCCACATCCTTAGTCCTTAATCTATGAACGTGCCTATCTAAAATCGTCATCAGACTTGCTCATATGATAAGGAATCTGGAGTATTAACATCCTCCACTAGAACAATCAAAAAAGGATAACCCACACACTTTTTCAACATTGACATATGAAACACAGGATGAATAGAAACCAAACCTGCAGGCAAATCCAACTCATAAGTAATATTCCCAATCTTTCTCACCACCTAATATGGACCAATATAAAAGAGATTGATATTATCCTTCTTACCAAATCTCATAACCCCTTTCATAGGAGAAACATTTAGGAACGCCTAATTACTAACCTCAGATTCCAAATCCCTCTGCCTTACATATGCATAATACTTTTGGTGACTCTGAGAAGTCTTAAATATTTCTCTAATTACCTTCACCATCTCCATGGCTTAGTAAAGCAATTTGGTACTAAACAATCTAGTCTCACCCTCTTCAAACCAACCAATAGAAGACCTACACTTCCTATCATAAAGATACTCAAAAGGTGGTATCTGAATACTCCAATGATAACTATTATTATATGCAAACTCAATAAAAATCAAATGATCCACCTAACTTTTCTTAAAATCAGTCACATATACACTCATCATATTCTCCAAAGTCTGAATGGTACATTCTAATTATCCATCCATTTGAGGGTGGAATGCGGTGCTAAGGTTCATCTGAGTACCCAAACCTTTCTGAAACACATGCCAAAAATGAAAAGAGAACTGTGTACCTTGATCTAAAATGATAGACACCTATGCACCATACAATTTCACAATCTCTTGAATAAGAAACTTAGTATAATCCTTTCCCAAGTAACTAGTCCTCGCAGGCAAAAAGTGAGCAGACTTAGTCATTCAATACACAATAACCCAAATAGAATCACACTGATTATGAGACCACAGAAGACCTATAATGAAATCCATATTGATCATCTCTAATTTCCACATAGGTAACTCTATCTATTGAGACACTCCACCAAGCTTCAAATGTTCTTCCATAACTTGCTGACCAACCATACACTTAGCAACAAAATAATCCACATCTCTATTTATATTATTCCATCAGTAGATCTCCTTCAAATCATCATACATCTTAGTCAAACCCTAATGAGCTAAACACCTTGACATGTGAACCTCAATGAAAATCCTTACCCACATCCCATCAATATCAGGAACATACAACCTACCTTGATACCTCAAGATGCCATCTTCCCTAATTTCAAAATCCATAACCTTTTTGCTAACCCACTTCACTCTTAACCTATATAAGTATGGGATCATAGCCTACTTCTTGTTTATCTCAGCACCAATAGATAATTTGACCACTTCTTGAACAATCACTCCCCTATCTTTGGAGTTTAAGAGATAAACTCCTAAGTTAGCCAGTTTGTGAATATCCTTCACCAATCCACTTTTCTACTCATCAACATAAGACAAGCTCCCAATCAACATCATATTAATAGCATCAACAACCATATTATCTTTATATGGGTGGTAATGAAGGATCATGTCATAATCCTTTAAGTAGCTCAAGCCATTGCCTCTACCTGAGATTCAACTTCTTTGGGGTAAGAATATACGTCAAACTTTTATTATCAAAATAGATATCCACGTACACCCCATACAAATTGTGATGCCAAATCTTTAAAGAAAAGAGCATAACCACCAACTCTAAATAATTTATCGGATAGTTTCTCTCATAAACCTTAAGCTACCAGGGAGAAAAAGCAATAACCTTAACCTTACCATGTTGCATCAAAACAAAACCCAATCCTACAAGAAATACATCATAATATAGAACAAATCAATCAAAGCCCTGGGTAGGTTAAAATTAGTACAGTGGTCAACTTATTCTTTAATTTCTCAAAGCTACCCTTACAAGCATTGAACCATAAGAACTTAACCTTCTTCTGAGTCAACTGTGTTAGTGGAGCAAGAATAGATAAGAAAATCTGCACAAACCTTCTACAATATCTAGCTAACCTCAAGAAGCTTCTAATATCAATTTGAGTCATAGATCTGGGCCATTTCTTAATTGCCAAAACCTTTTAGGCATTCACCATAATTTTCTCAATATAAATAACATGTATAAGAAAGGTCTTAGGACTAAGCCAAAACTCAAACTTTAAAAGTTTAGCATATAGCATCTGATCCTAAAGAGTCTATAACACAATTCGAGGGCTATTGGCATGGGCTGCCTTACTCTTAGAATACAACAAAATGTCATCAATAAAGACAATAACATACAAGTCCAAAAACTTCCTAAACACCTGATTCATAAGATCCATGAATGCAGTTTTCATGCCTCAAATCCTATTAGGGCGGATAGGCACCCGTGGCCATGAAGTCCCGAGAGAACCAATCCATAACCTTGTACTTCTCTTGCATATAATCATAATAACCAAAGGTTTTGCCATATAGGGATTTAATGCATTGATGAGAAATAAACAACAAGCCTAAAATTATATTTACCAGACTTGGCTGTTGATCCCATAACATCTAAGGGACTAGACACTAATGCCTAACTTTACATTGGTCTACAAAACCTCTAAAAGATATATAGAGACTTATTTAAGGTTGGTACAAACCCCGCCATACTCTTAACTATTGTACAATACCAAAAATATATAAAATAGACTAGGAAAGCCCCGAATAAACCTAGAGCTCACTAATAGCAGCCGGATATCCTGGGCTTCTATTGAGAAGGTGTATTATCTATAGCACTTATGTCTACAGCATGAGATACAAGTCCCCTATAAGGGGTGCCTATATGAAAATATGTACTAAATATGTAATGCTAAATGTAACCACACATTAAATAGGAGCTTAATGGAATTAGATATAACTGTACAAACAGTAGTAGTGGACCACCTTTATTTATACTTGTAAGGTCAGGTACATTACATTATGTTCTTTATTTTACCTTTCTTACTTCATAATATTTGTAATCATGATATAAATGATCAGTGGTAAATAGATAAATTAGGATCGGCCTATTCTATACTTACGCCCCTACGCTGCCACCCATATATAAACATTAGGATCGACCCATGCTAGGCTTATGCCCCTGAGCTTCCACCCACATAATAAAGGTATTAGTTTTATCCCCTTCTAAGCTTACGCCTCTGATATGACACTCGTTCAATTCAGATTGTGCTATTTAGTTTATTTATCTTTTGAGATTGTTACTTTGGTGGTCATTGAATTATGGTACCTTAGATCACTAATCTACCAATAAGAGACATGTAAATAGGCACTTAATGCAATAACAATAAGGTATGGATTTATTGGAACTCTAATGAAGTGTTTAGGAGCTGAAAATAACATATGGGTCTTATTTGACTAAACGGAGAACTCCTAAAATTTTCTATTGTAAATAGATGTGCAGGCTTTATAATAAGCATGTCTTGAGGTGTCTTAACACGTTAGAGATTGGTAACAAGGTCATTGGCTACATGGGATAGCATATGTTTCTATTATGTATCACTTGATATAGGATAACTTTGGAAGCTTACTTGATGGGACAAGTGTCCGATTTCATGCCAAAGAGTGCAAAATGGAGTATGCCTTACATACCTGGTCATATAACTCTGATGTTAACCTAATTTAATTTCTCATCTTTACTATTTCTTATCTACAATATAGTGTATGGTAAACCTAGTATACTTAACTTTACCGAAGTAGTAGTCGGGTAGTAAGCCCTTAATTTATAAATCAAAAGTGTTATTTTAACACTTTTCTTCTCTAATTACATCAACATACCATAACAAATCTTATTAGATTCCTCAAAACAACATTGTCTGAATTACCCCCTCCAAACAATACACAATATAGATTGGGCAATAAACATATACAATAATTAGTTTGGTGGTGTACCACCACACTCTTCTTCTATATTTCAATAAAAACTAGTCACACCTTTTACAAAAATCAACCCGATAGTCACCAACATATATACATGAAATAGTCTACAAAACATCCCCAACATACCTTTTATCGCAATAAATAAATACTAAACTTATTATTTCTTGTGTTCTAAAAAACAATACATCCATAATTCTTTCCAAAATTCATCTATAAGGAGGAAAAAATGGACTAGTCGCCTTAGCTCATTTTTTTGCAACTTGTCCTTTTAGTCTTAACTCTTCAACAACTTACTTTCCTTCACACTTTAAACCAAGAAAGAAAAGAGATGTCTTTTAATAACAAAGAAAAGTGAGCAGATAGCTTGTTTTATATTCTCTCTATATATTTACAATTAAGCATTTATAGCATGTTTTCCTAATCTTCCATGAAAGAATTAAGCTAAACCTTAAGTGTTTTCACTTAACTTGGCTTGCAAAGGTTGGGGTTTCTTCAAGAACCTTAGAATTAAAAACAGGGATTCTCTTTGTTATTTTATAGAGGGTGGAGAGAATTTGGGAAATATAATCATTTTTGTTACTTACAAATAAAGGAAAATAACCATCAACTTGGCCTTATAAAGGCCCTATTTTGGCCACCTCTTTAGCTGCATTTTGGACCTAGAAATTGGTCTAAGTAGGTGATGCACCTACTTAAAGAGATCGAGTTGATCAAAAGGTCAAAGCAGGTGATGCACCTACTTACTTAATTTCTTAGTTGGACTCAATTAAATTGGGCCTTGGCAGATTTTAGTTTTGCGACATTTCTCTATTTCCTTCCATCTTTTACTTAATTTGGGCCCAAAGGAGTCTACTAATAAAGGACCAAATTTGATCCATGGACTTGGTCCATTAACTTGGCTCATGTAACTCAAGTAGGTGACTTACCTACTAGCTTAATTAAGTCAAGCAAGAACCTCAATGAATTAATCCATTTTCAGGCCCTAATCCCTTTAATCTAACTTAAAACTTATATACACTTGGTCACTTTAAACTTCAGATTCAAATATCGGCTTAAAATCTCAAGATAGATAGTTATATTGATGTTAACTTGGTCACATTGCATTAAAACGTATGGGAAGTATTTAGAACTCCATGTACACCATCAGTACTTACATAACAAATTTCGTCCATTATCTATACCACACAGCTAAATCAAGTTCAATATAAGTAGAACATGTACATGCAAAATACGGGGTGTTATATCTTCCCCCCTTAGGAACATTCCTCCTCGAATGTTTGCATAAATGTCCAACTTAAACAAGTTCAAGCCTAAGGTTAATATTACATTATCACACAATACTTATATATTACACTTGTTATTGTTCTAATTTAGCATCTTGAACTTTCTCTTCATATCCGAATAAATTGGGGTACATGGATTTCATTGCTTCATCTACTTCCCATGTGATCTCTTCTACTTGTTGGTTTCTCCAAAGTACTTTCACAAAAGTTATTTCCTTATTCCTAAACCTTTTGAATTATCGATCTAGAATAGAAATAGATATTTCTTCATAGGTGAATATTTTGTAACTTGTACATCTTCGGTAGGAGTAATATGAGATGGATCTCTGATGCACTTTCGAAACATTCAAATGTGAAACACTAGGTGAACTGTTGAGAGCTCTTGGGGTAGCTATAACTCATATGCAAATTGGCCAAACCTTTGGATAATTTTATATGGGCCTATATAATGTGGATTTAGTTTTCCTTTCCTACCAAATCTCATTACCCCTTATATTAGTGACACCTTTAAGAATACCCAATAACCCATAGCAAACTTTAGCCCCCTTCTTCTAATATCTGCATATGATTTGTGTTGACTTTGCGCTATCTCCAGCTACTGCTTAATCACCTTAACCTTTTCCAAATCGTTATGAACAAGATCTATCCCAAACAAGGCAGCTTTACTCACTTCTAACCATCCAATTAGTGACCTACACTTTTTTCCATATAAAGCATCATATGGTGCCATTTTGATACTTGAATGATAGCTATTTTTGTAGGTGAGCTCGATAAGATGTACATAATCATCCCAACTACCTTTAAGGTCTAATACATAAGCTCATATCATATCTTTAAGTGTTTGTATTGTACGTTCTGCTTGTCCATCTATTTGAGGGTGAAAAGTTATACTTAGATTCACTTGTGTTCCCAAATTTACCTGAAAAAACTTCCAAAAATTTGTAGTAAATTGAGCTCGCCGATCTAATATAATAGAGATCGGAACTCCGTGTAGTTGAACTATCTCTTTAATATACAATTTTGCACATACCCTTTAACTGTGTAAGTGGTCTTAACCGGCATGAAGCGTGTTGATTTAGTAAGCTATCAACTATTACCTATATAGAATCAAACTTCTTAGATGTGCAAGGCAAACCAGTGATAAAATTTATGTATATCATGTCCCACTTCTAGATTGGATGATCTATACATTGCCTATAATGCCAGGGCTTTTGGTTCTGTACTTTAACTCTTTGACAATTTGAACATTCAGCTACAAATTCTGTAATGTTCTTCATCATGTCATCCCACCAATATATTTCTTTCAAATCATGATACATTTTAGTTAACCCCAGATGGATGGAATACCTTGAATGATGTGCCTTTTTCATAATCCTCTTTCTTAGCCCATCGACATTTGGCACACAGAATCTATTTTGGCACCGAAGTACTCCCTCTTATGTAATCTCAAATGCCTTTGTCAAACCATATTGTATATATACCTTAAGTTGTAATAGAATAGGATCTATATACTGCTTCTCTTTTACTTCAGCTACTAATGAAGTTTCTGCCACATTATACATAGTAAAACAGTCATTTGGAGTTTCAAGAAGGCGAACCCCCAAATTGGCTAGTTGATGTAGATCTTTAGTCATCCCTTCTCTTTCAATAGATGGCACCATAGCCTTACAACTTAATGCATCAGCTGCCATATTTTCTTTCCCTGGATGATAAAAGATATCAACATCATAGTCTTTTAATATTTCAAGCCACCTTCGCTTCCTTATGTTTAGATACTTTTGGCTAAAGATATATTGCATGCTATTATGGTTAGTATATATGTCAACATGAATTCCATATAGGTAGTGGCGCCATAACTTTAAGGCAAATATAACCACTGCTAACTTAAGATCATGCATTGGATAATTCTTTTCATATGGCCGCAATTGTCTTGAGGCTTATGCTATTACTTTGCGATGTTGTATCAACACACATCCTAATATAATTCTTGAAGCATCCCAATACACTGCATACCATTTTGTGCCTTCTAGAAGTACCAATACGAGTGTAGATGTCAACAAATTCTTTAGATCCTAGAAACTCCTTTCACATGCAGAATTCTATAGAAACTTAGATTCTTTATGTGTTCGCTTTGTTAATGGTGCAGAAATTGAAGAAAACCCTTCAACAAACCTCCTATATAACCTGCCAACCCAAGAAAACTATGAACCTTCGTAAGCATTAAAAGTCTTGGAAAATTCTTCAAAACTTCAATCTTTTGAGTATCAACTTTTATTCCTTCATTAGATATAATATGACCCAAGAATGGCACAGATTTTAACTAAAACTCACATTTAGAGAACTTTGCATATAACTTACAAACGTGAAGAATCAATAGCACATGTCATAAATGGCTGGCATGGTCCTCTTTTGATCTTGAATAAACAAGAATGTCATCTATAAAAACTATCACGAACACATCTAAAAATGTCTTAAACACCTTATTCATCAAATACATAAAAGTCACGGGTATATTAGTTAGCCCAAATGACATGACTAGAAACTCATAATAGACATACCATGTTCGGAATGTTGTCTTAAGTATATCCTTCTCTTTGACACTCACAGGGTGGTAAACCTACCTCAATTCAAACTTTGAGAAACACTTGGTGCCTTGTAATTGATCAAATAAGTCATCAAGTCTTAGAAGGGAATATTTGTTCTTAATAATCACCTTATTTTGTTGTCAGTAATCAATACACATTCTCAAGGAGCCATCTTTCTTATGTACAAATAACACTGGTTCACCCTAAGGGGACATACTAGGCCTTATGAATCCTTTCTCTAGCAAGTCCTTTAATTGTTCTTTTAACTCCCATAATTCTTCTTGGGCTATTCTATTTGGAGGAATTGATATTTGTTGAATACATAGAATCACATCAGTACAAAACTCTACTTCTTGTTCTGGAGGCAAACATGGAAGATCTTCAAGAAATACATCGAGAAATTCATTTACCATTGGAATAGTTTGATGAGTAGGTGGATCCATATTTGTATCCTTCACTATAACTAGATGATATATGCAACCTTTGGAAATCATCCTTTTTACCTTAAAATAGGAAATAAATTTACCGCTTGGTGCGCCAATATTACCCCGCCATTGAAGGACTGACTCAAGCAAAATGGAAATACACCCTCTTAGTTAGGTAATCTGCGTGGCATAACAAGAAGCCAACGAATCCATACCTATTATAGCATCAAAATCTACCATTTCTAACTCAACTAGGTCAGCTATTATATCATGATCACAAAAAGTTATTATACAATTTTGATACTCTCTCCTAGCTATGATAGATTCACAAACCGACATAGACAGTTCAAATGGCTTAACTAGTAATTTTGTCATTCTTTTGAATGTTTCAGGAACCAATGGAGTAACATACGATAATATAGAATCCGAATCAATAATGCATATATATTATGTGAAAAGATGGACAATGTACCAGTAACCACATCTGGAGAAGCCTCTAAATTTTGTCGATCCGCTAGAGCATATTTATGATTCTAAACTCCACTAGAACTATAGGTTGTACACCCCAACCTAAATAAAGATAGATGATGATACAACATCTAAACCAGTAGGTTATTCCATACCACCCATGCCCCTTTGTGGGCATGCTCTCATTATATGTCCCGACATACTACACCAAAAGGAAAGATCTATCCCAAACTGAAATGCACCTAAATTAATCTTTCCATATTGTTTACATGGCTCTTGAGGATGCCTTAATTGAATCATACTCCTTTGATCTTGATACCTCACTATTTGTGAACTATGACTCTTACTTCATTACCCAAATTGATTACCCGTGGATCCTTAAAACCACGATAAAGCACAAGCTATAGAATAAGAAGATGATGTCCGAGGTGGTCTATTATAAAATCGAGGCCTAAAATCTCCTTGGGATGCCATAAACTGCCTAGTAGATCTAGCCCTCTTGGAATACCTTCTTTCTATTTCCTGTATTCTTCTTCTTTTCCTCTGATCGTCTATTTTTTGTGGAAAATCTTGTACCTTTGCTATATTCATGTCTTTGTTCAAAGAGACAGTAGTATAATCTCAAACCATATATGGATCCAATCTATTCACATATCGATGAACTCAATCATCCATAGTAGCTACTACATTAGAAGCATACCTAGACAAAGAGTTAAATCGGAGGTTGTAATCCCTCACTCTCATATTCCTTTGGTGAAGATTCAGGAACTGATCTGCATGGGCCTCTTGAATCTCAAATGAAAAGGTAATAATCATGAAATTCCTCTTTGAACTCTTTCTAACTTTCTGAAGGTTCATTGATACCCCTAGATCGTTTCTAGTCTTTGTAACAAAATATAGCCTCCCCTTTGAATCTATATATTGCTAGCTCAACTGTCTCTTTACTCGATACATGCAAGAAGTCTAGAGACCTTTGGATTTTATCAATAAAGTCCTGTGGGTCTTCATTAAGAGCTGATCTGGTGGATCTGGGAGGATCCAATTTAAGAAAATCATGCGTTCGTAGGCTAGCTATCCAATCTATACCACTAGAATCTATGGTTGGAATAGTTGTCCTTGAGCTTGTCCAGCAACTTTAGAGGTCAATAATTATACCGCATTCCTTAGATCTTGCTCAGTAGCATTAATAGGTGATTCTAAGGGTGCTACTTCTTCTCTTAGCTCTTCTGGAGATGGAGGATTACAAGAAGTTTGTGATACAAACTCAGCTTGAGCCTCACTTTGATTAGGTTGTCTAGGGGGTGAATTGCTGGTCCCTTCTCCAAATGCCATGTCTACTCTTTTACCTATATTATTTCTCCTTTTTGTAACTGGAAACTTCACTATAATAAGAAAAAAATAGATTCAATGGTTTAATATGACTTCACCTATAACTTGGGCTCTATCGCACAATCTAAGATTTGAAGTAAAAAGACAACTCCTAAATATCCCATAGCCTCCTATTTATACATGTGGTGAAAAACACACCTATGGGCAAGAATCTACGTACACATGGATTTGTAGACTCCCTAGAATGACCTGCTCTGATACTATTTTTGTTATACATAAAATCTTATTAGGACGGATAGGCACCCGTAGCCGTGAAGGCTCAAGAGAACCAATTCATAACCTTGTACTTATCATGCATGTAATCATAATAACCAAAGGTTTTCTCATACATGTATATAATGCATTGATGAGAAACAAATAACAAGCCCAAAACTATATATACCAGACTTGACCGCTGGGGCCATAACATCTAAGGGACAAGACTGTAACACCACAAATCTGGTACTCGAGATGTGACACGATGCTCATGACCCCAAAGGACCATAAGCTAACCCTTGGATGATATCAGTAAACTGAGCAGTGAATAATAATAATAATATCGTGAATGCTGAAACATGAACTGAAAGGCCATAAGGTTCAACACTGAATGAATATTTGATAAACAATGTCTAAAAACTGTATAACAATACCAAAGAAAATCTGAAATAACTGTCTAACATGCTATAGGCTGAAAGCCTCTAAATTGTCTGAATAAGAAGTTGATGAGGCATTTCCCCAACTAACTCGGACTACTGAAATAAATTGAAAACTGAAATAGTAATGTGATCATCAAGTTCTCAAAGGTTGAGGAGTCACTACTAACTCTGATCGCTGAATTAGGATACTACTGTTCTCTGGAGCTCATTCTTCTAAATCTATGGTTTAAGACCCCATAGCGTAAATACACTAGTACTTTGAATATACTCGTATGCAAGTGAGGTAGGTTGAATGCAATAGGTTCATATGCATGAAAAATACTAACTGACTAACTAACACGAACGTGAGAATACATGCATGCATACATAACTGTAACAGACATCATGATAGGACTGAATGCTAAGTTCTGACGATTGAGTTTACTAATAACATGGAATTACTGATATCGAAGGACTGATACTATGTTACTGATACATGAATAACTATTTTTGACAATTCTGATTACAAAGAACTGGTTTAGTTGACTGTGTCTAACAGTCCTGAAGCTTAATACTGATAACATGAGTTTTGATAACAGATATAACTAATAACATGAGTGACTGTATCTAACAGTCCTAAATCTGATAGAACTAGTTGAGTTTTGTACCGTATCTGAGTAACTGAATTCGAGATCAGTCCTATCTGGTGGGTGATCTCTAAATCTGATGATACCATTACTGATTGACCATAGTTGAGATCAGTCCTGTCTAATGGGTGATCTCGGAGTCTATTTATAATGATAAGGAGTGATTGTATCTGACAGTTCTAAATCTATACTACTGAACTGAATTTATTGTATCTGACAGTCCTTATTATGTAACTGAAACTGTGGGATGTATTCATTTAACCAACATACTCCATACTAAGCTAACTGGGGTCCAACCTATAACCCCAGTTGGAAGGGTGTCAGTACCGTGCCACTGGTAAAGACAATTGTTGTAGAGTCAGTCCTAATCTAGTGGGTGACCCCTAGGATCAGTCCTATACATTTAAATGCTCTAACGGGTGATCCCTAAGTATGTCAGTCCTATCTAATGGGTGACATCTCGTACCTATGCTGGCTACGTAGTTCTGGAACTTAGGGATTACTTCTAGGGATATCAGTCCTATCTAGTGGGTGAGTCCCCATCCCTAGGCTCGCTCGGTGATGAATCCTACTCCCATATGAAAGACATTGAACTAATTAACTGAACAAAGCTGATAAACTAAATTGAACTGATACTAGTGGTTTTGTCTAGTGGAGCTAAACTGAATTTACTGAGTTCCATTCACTGACGGAATGTACTAATTTTTTAGGACTGGCAGAGTATACTAAAGTTACTGAGATTGATTGGGAATACTGAGGTTATTGAGATTACTGAGTACTGAGATCACTAAGATTACTGAATTATTGAGATTACTAAGATTTCTGAGATTTCCTGAGTCACATGACTGACTAAGTTCTATGGATCATAGCTTGACTAAGGAGATCGTGAAAACATGACATGGCTCTAGTCACACAGTTAAATGTTTGGGTACAATTACCCCCAGGTCTCGATGAGAAGAAACTGATATGGTATGGCTTAATTTAACACATGACCAATAACACAATTCATAATTCATATATTGAAGCACTTTATCAAACATATGATATGCATAAGCTTGTACATACATGGGGATTTCGTGATATCATACTAGTTGGGCACTATTCCTTCATCTAGGCATTTAATCATACACATGATAGGCATAGCACATGTAGACAACATTATATCTAATTTCATCAACCTAGGGTTTATTCATAGGTTCACTTGAATATACATCTATACAAATCAATTCCAATAAAATTGGTCACCCAATATGGATTTGAATTTAATTGATCATTCTCAACATAAACAAAAGTAACCCAACATGAAATTCATAAAGAAATCCATAGACTTAAACTTAGAAAAGAGATTCTAGGGCTTCATGGACGAAAGGAGTCCATGAATGAACGCTACGCATACCTTATCTTGTGATTATACAAAGATTGACGGAGAGATTCTTGAAATTTGACGGTGAATTCCCTTGGAATTAAACTTTCTATGAATACCCTAGGGCTTGTTCTTGAGAGTTTTTGAGAGTACTTGAGTATAAGCTGCTGAATTATGGCCAAATCTTGTGTTATAAGGCTTATATACGGTGGGAAATTGACCCTTTTAACCCTAGGACACGTATTTAATTTCTGAGAAAATTTCTAGATTTTCATCCTTGGCGCGATGCGCCACTATCGCGCTAAGTCGCTGGAAAATGACAAAAGGGAAATTACACGGTGGCGCGACGTGGAGCTATCGTGTTGCCACATTGTATGTGACCTGGAAGTTTGGTGCGACACACCACTATCACGAAGCAATATTGGAAATTGACAATTGCCATTTGAGCTATCTCCGCGATGCGCTGAAGGCTCAGGTGATACACTGTCTCACTAAAAAGGCTCTAACTCTTCACCCGGGTGCTGGATTTGGGCGAATTAGGTATTGATGGAAATCTTATTTGATTCCCCACATGATAAAAATTAAAAATATTGAAAATACCATGTGTACAAAAGTGGATTCATCTTTCACAGAAAGCTTCTAACATTCTTGGGAAAACTTTTCAAGCTAGGAAAAGTATGGGGTATTACAAAGACACTATCATGCCTAACTTTACCTTGGTCTACAAAGCCTCTAAAAGATACATTGACACTTATTTAAGGTCGGCACACACCCCTGTCTTACTCTTAACTATTGTAAAATACCAAAATATACAAAATAGGCTAGAAAAATCAACCTGGAGCTCATCAATAGTAGCAGGATATCTTGATCTCCTACTGAGAAATCGTATCAGCTAAGGCCCTTGTGCCTATGAAATACAAGTCCCCTATAAGGGGAAATAGTATGAAAATATGTACTTAATATGTAAGGCTGAAAGTAACCACACATGATATAGGAGCTCAATAAAAATTTGATACACGTGTACAAATAGTACTAGTAGACCACCTTTATATATACTATTAGGATCAGGTACATTACATTATTTTCTTTATTTTAACTTTCTAACTTCATAATCTTTGTAAGCCATATGATATAAATGACTAGTTGATCAGTGGTAAATAGAAAAATTGGGATCGGCCCATGCTAGGCCTACACCCCTGAGCATCCACCCATATATAAACATTGGGATCGACCCATGCTAGGATTATGCCCTTGAGCTTCCACCAATTTAATAAAGGTATCACGATTAGCCCATTTTAGGCTTACACCTCTGAGATGCCACCTGTTCAATTCAGATTGCGTTACTTAGTGTATTTAGCCTTTGAGATTTTTAGTTTCGTGGTCATAACATTATGTTACCTTGGAACGATAATCTATCAGTAAGAGACTTTTAAATGGGTCTTATTTGACTAAACGAAGAGCTTCTAAATTTTCCTAGTGAAAATCGAGGTACAAGCTTAATAATAAACATGTATTGAGGTTTCATAACACGTTAGAAAGTGGGAACAAGGTCATTGGTTACATAGGATATCATACACTACTATTATGTGTAACTTGCTATAAGATAACTTTGGAAGCTTACTTGATGGAACAAGTGTCTGATTTCATGACAAAGAGTGAAAAATAGAGTATGCCTTACATACCTAGTGACATAACTCCAATGTTAAATCAATTTTATTTCTTGCCTTTAGGATTGCTTATCTATAATAAGGTGAATGGTAAAACTAGTATTAGTAACTAACCGATACATTGGGCTACTTAGCTTCACCAAAATAGTTGTCGGGCATTAAGCCCTTAATTTTTCAATCAAAGGTGTTATTTTAACCCTTTTCACCTCCACTTACAACCATATACCATACCAACTCTGATAAGATTCCCTGAAATAACTTTGGATTCATTACCCCCTCGAAACAATACACACAATAGATTGGGCAATAAATATGTACAACAAATAGTTTGGTGGTGTACCACCACACTCTTGTTCTATATTTCAATACACACTAGTCACACCTTTTCCAAATATAAACCTGATAGTCTCCAACATATATATATGAAACTATACACAAAACATCCCCAACTTACCTTTATCATAGCAACCAAATGCTAAACTCTTCAGAACTTGAGTTCTCAATAACTACACATCCAAAATTCTTTCCCAAATTCATCTATAAGGAGGATAAAATGAAGTAGTCACCTTACCTTAATTTTCCATAACTTGTCCTTTTAGTTTGAACTCTTCAAGAACTTCAACTTTCCTTCACACTTTAAACCAAAGAAGAAAAGAGATATCTCCTAATAATAAAGAATAGTGAGTAGGTAGCTTGTTTTATATTTTGCCATATATTTACAATTAAGCAAATATAGCATGTTTTCCTAATCTTCCATGAAAGAATTAAGCTAAACCTTAAGTGTTTACACTTACCTTGGCTTGTAAAGGTTGGGCTTTCTTCAAGAACCCTAACATGAAAAATAGGACCGTTGCTTGTTCTTTAGAGAAAGTGGAGAGAATTTGTGAAATATAATCCCTTTTGTGTCTTAGAAATGAAGGAAAATGACCAGCAACTTGGACTTATAAAGGCCCTATTTTGTCCACCTCTTTAGCTGCATTTTGGACCTTAAAATTAGTCAAATTTTTCCAAGTCTTGATGCACCTACTTACTTAATTTCTTAGTTGGTCTCAATTAAATTAGGCCTTGGCAGATTTGAGTGTTGGGTAATTTCTCCATTTCCTTCCCTCTTATACATAATTTGGCACCAAAGGATTCTACTAATAAAGGCCCAAATCTGATCAATAGACTTGGTCCATTAACTTGGCTCATGCAACCTAAGTAGGTGACTCACCTACTAGCTTAATTAAGCCAATCAAGAACCTCAACAAATTAATCCATTTTCAGCCTCTAATCCCTTTAATCTAAATTAAAACTAATATACAGTTGGCCACTTTAAACTTCCGATTCAATTACCGGCTTATGATTTCAAGATAAATAGTTCTATCGATGTTAACTTGGTCACATCGCATAACAAATCCCATCCATTATCTATACCACACGGCTATATCAAGTTCCATATAAGTAGAACATGTACATGCAAAATATGAGGTGTTATAGCAGTCGATGCATTAGTCAATCCAAATGACATAACCAAAAAATCATGATGGTCATACCTGGTTCGAAAGTATTCTTGGGAATATCAACCTCCCAAATTTATAATTAATTATAACCCAAATGAAGATCATTCATAGAGAAACATCTAGTACCCTAAAGTTTGTTGAAAAGATCATAAATACTAGGGAGAGGGTACTTATTTTTCACTATAACCTTATTCTACCGATGATTATCTATGCATATCCACAGAGACCCATCTTTCTTTCGCACTTAAAGCATAGGAGCCCTACATGGAGAAACACTAGGGTGATTGAAACCCTTATCAGACAATCTTTTTAACTCCTTCTTAAGCTCATTCAATTCAGCCAGATCCATCATGTAAGAAGGGATGGAAGTAGGCTGAGTATCCGGTAGAGGACAGATCCTAAAATCTATTTCCCTATATAGAGGAATTTTGGGAAGATCCTCAGGAAACACATTAGGAAATTCATCAACCACTGGAACAAATTGCGAAGAAGGAACTCCATCAGAATTAGAATCCTTAACCTGAACTAGATGATATAAAACCCTTTAAAAATCAATTTCTGAGCTCTAAGATAGGAAATAAAATTCTTTTTGGGTGATAAGGAACTCCCCTCCCATTCTAATACTGACTCATTTGGGAATTGGAAACTAACCTTGTGGGTCCTATAATCTAGACAAGCATAGCATGAATAAAGCCAATCCATCCCAAAGATAACATCAAAATCTACCATATCTAGCTCTAGCAAATTAAGCAATATCTCCAAATGAAAGATACACACCACATAACCCCTATAGATCCTCCTAGCAACCACAGAATCACCCATCAGAGTAGAAATAGAGAAGGGATAAGAAATATTTTCAAAATAATAATCAAAGTGTAAAGCCATATAAGGAGTCCTATAAGAAAGGGTAGAACCTGTATCAAGCAAATAGTAATCATCATGGGGAAAGAGTTATAATGTACCAATAACAATATCTGGGGATTCGTCAAATTACTGACGAGTAGTAAGTGCATAGAAATAATTCGAACCAATATTTATACCAGAAGTAGCACCCTTAGGGGAAGGAGCTGATGAATTGGAAACCAAAATTTTATTAGCCCTAGTGGAAACCCTGGCCAAAGGACCATATCGCTATATATGATCAAGTTAACAATAATTAAAGCACTGATTTCTCCCCTAATCATAATAACCATAAGGCAGTTACCCATAAAATTCGTAAGGAGGATTAGGTGGGGTTAACTAAGCTCCACTATCCTGAGATAGAGCACCCGGTGCCTTAGGAACACTACTAGCCTAAAAAAAATGATCACGTGAAAGTTTTGGATAAGGAGCACTAGCTGTCAAATAACAATTAAAGCTCTCCCATTTATTTTTCTTGGTCCACTATCTACCACCTTTTATATTATTCTGCTGATTTACACCCTACTCTAAATATCTGAACTTCTTGTTCTACCTCTCTCCTATTACTTCCTTTCTATTTTTATCATCTTTCACTTGCTTCATATAAACCACAAGTCTAGTGATATCCATATCATTGTTAAACATTACAGCCTTACACTCCAATAACAAGTTATGGGACAACCCAAAAGCAAATTTCCTCATTCTAGATCTATGGTTAGACACCAACTCATGAGCACAATGAAACAATTGCTGAAATTTCAAGGAATACTCTTTCATACTCATGTTACCCTACTTCAGATTCACAAACTCCTCTGCCTTAGCTTTTCTCAACTTATGAGAAAAGAAATGATCAATAAAGACACCCAAAAACTCATTCCATATTGATGGCTCAGCATCATTAACTTTGGACTTTCCCGCATCTCAAACCAATAGTATGCTAAATCTTTCAACTGATAAGGAACAAACTCTACAACCTATACATTAGTAAAATGCATAACCCTTAACGTTTTCTCCGTATCATCAATATTTCCTTGAGAGTCCTCCATAACCTTAGAGTTTTTAAAGGTTGAAGGATTCAACCTCATGATCTAGCCAGCCTGAGTGACCTCAGCTAAACTAACAGTAGGACCAATATAATTAGATTGTTAAGACTGATATGTCACCAAATGAACAAGAAAAAGAATGGATCGACAAAACTTTGCATTAGAGATGTCCCACTGAGGCAGCTGATCATAATATCATCAGCCTTGGAGTCCTAAGGAGGACGAGTGAGGACAGACAAACCTCTATGTTAGGCAGTGCAATTAGGATCAGGGACCTTAGATCGGGTTTGAACTTCATAGATAGGTCGAGTTTAATCCACATTGTCTACAGGTAGAACAGAGGGTCCAACAAAGTTCTAATAAATATCATATCTTTGGGGAGGCATGATCTAAAACATAAGCCAAGTGTTATAGAATTTCATAACACTAGACTCTATAGCCCAAAATAGAACACAAGAAAAGGAGTTATTCTTAAATGCCTAGTAGCCTCCTCCATTTAAGTGTGGTGCACTACAAACAATGAAAAGGACTCAACTCGACATGGCTTTGTGGACACCCAAAGACCTTGAACTATGCTATGATACCATATTTTTCATGACCCAAACTAGGGCCTGGACGTGATGGGAATCTCAAGCCTATTGTGGGTCAGAGACCACCCCTAGCCTAACCACCTAAGCAAAATAAAATAATAACAAAAGAAAAACCAAATAATAAGAAGGATATATAAACTAATAGGAAGGTTCTAAGAATCCAAAATAGATATCCAACCCACACTTTGTCCATACAAGTCTCCAAAATCGAACTACCAAATTTGGTTGGGATATGCCCCCGACCATGACCATGAACCTCTTTAATTCCCAAAATATGAAAAGAAACATAATGACATGGCAAAACTTTTTAGATTATTAAGTCTCACCACTTCAAAGTAACTTAACTAATAACTACACCACCTAACATTGCACAGAGGTAACAAAAGTGTCTTTGGACCCTACATCATGAAACAATAAAGCATCTTAGGATGGTCAGTTTGATAAGCACTGACATGTAACACAGGGATAGTGATAAAATAATTTCATATCCAAAATTGGTTAAACCACATGCATAAATTCAAATATATATATATATGATCGTGGGAAGAGGTAAAGGGTTATAAACCTGAGAATTTTGAAACCATTAACCTAGAATGTGTTGCTTTATCTGTCCTAAGGGCACCTACAGTCTATATGGGTTTAGCTTCCCCAGCTGAAAGTGCCCCAAGTCATGTACTAGCATGAACTGAGGAAATTTGAAGAAGGGACAAAGCTACGAAGGCTTCAAAAATTCTAATTTTATATATATATACGAATATATATATTGTGAACCATGCATATGGTCATATAGACCCATGCCAAAAAATGTGGTTTCAAGTATTAGTACCCCCGGGACCTCTACCTTCACGGCGAGCTACACAACCCCCTTTAAGACAAAATTAAAACCATTTAGCACATAATCCCAAAAATAAACCAAGCATTCTTTTATTAAGGCATTTACCATTGGTATCATCAGTCCAATTATGCTTGTAAGCTAATTTCAATTATGTCATTCCAAACCAGTTAACCAATTTGACCCCAAACTTCTAATTTATACAAAATCTTAGCCACAAAGTTCTTTCAAAACCATTTCTTTAAATTTCTTTAGTATTTTATGCATTGCAAGGTTCTAAGAGTAAGTTAAATTATGCATATATCAATGTTTCAAAACCTATTTCACAAAGTGAGTTGAGGTTCATGTAAATTCAAAACCAAAATCTGTAAATTTAGGGAAACCTATGTTACACATTCCAATTCTCATACCCATGCACTAATTTAGTTCATAAATCATAAGATAAGGCTTGGATGACAAGGTCAAACACATGGGAAAATAATCCAAGTAATAACCATTCAAATGCTTCAACCAATTTTTAAAACCCAATAATTAACTTCACATGAACAATAATTAAATACAATTTTTTATGTAAAATTATGTTAGAGTGGAGAGTTAGGCCTGAAACACACAAGAATTTAGAAGAAATCTGGAGATTTGGATCTTGTATGATTAATCCCTTAAAATCTAAATTTTCTTATCTTAAGAATTTAATAGGAGAGAGTTGTGTTTTTTATTTGATAAAAGATGAAATGGGGGCACGTGAAGTGGCTTTAAGTCGTAGGAAGAGTTTAAAGAAGGGAAAAGGCAAAAATAACCTTACTCAAAACATATAGAAAAAACTGCTTCCGACCACTATGACTCAGGTAAAAACTCATGAGTTCTGACCACGAGTCATCACCTAGACTCATTACCTAAGGGTAAAATTCTTGACCCCATACAGTTATGTTCATGAGTCACTCTCCACGACTTATGACCTTACCTAACAACTCGTGAGGTCTAGTCGTGATCCTAATAGAAACCATGGGAAACTCCTCTTGTGAGAAAACGTGTCTTACCTAACAACACGTGATGAGTGATAATAACTCATCATATGTCATTGCTTAGGCAGTTTTCAATTTTCTTCAGAATTTTTTAGAGTCCAAACCTGGGGTATTAAACTTGGACTTGGGACTTCAGTGTGTGCTGGGTTGTATCTTTAACTAAAGGTTTTATTATTATATTTATTTTAAATAAAATAAAATAAAAATAATAAATAATTCTATTAGAATAGAAAAGTTGTGAATATTCAGAATAATTGCATCTATTTAGGTAAGTTGTGTCTAGTCCGACTTTATAAATATGAATGAAAACCCAAAAGTAGTATATTCAATTTGAAAATATATTTTAAGGCTTTGTTGTATCCTGATATACAATTTTTTGTAATCCCTAAGGAAATTATGAGCAATAACTCTTGGACGATAGTGTTCTTTCAGGCCACAAAGTAATATTTTTTCTATTTTTTATCTTATTTTTCTAACAATTTTCAAGTGTTATTTCTTCTATGAATAAATTATTTTCTGTTGTTAAGAATCAAAAAGAGATGATCAAACTAGATTTTTTTGATGGATTAAACTTCACTCGATGGAAGAACAAGATAATCTTCTTACTTACTTCATTGAAAATATTTTATGTTCTTGATCTATAATTGTTCGCACTACTAGAATCTACCCTAGGTGATACGGATGAAACAAAAGTGAAGAGGAAGAAATGTGAAAAAAATGAGTTACTCTTCCATGATCATAATGTGAATACTTTGGCTAACCGATTGTATGATCTACTCAAATATGAAATCTTTAAGGGAAATCTCGATAACATTGCAGACCACGTCTGAAAATGAAAAATGAGATATTGATATATTCTTATTCCTACAGTATGTTGAATTTAAGATGACTGATTCAAAGCTTTTCATGGATGAGATTAATGAGTAACAAACCTTAGTTTCTAAACTAAGTGATTTTGAAGTAAAATTTATTGATGCACTTCAAATAGGTGTATAGTACCCCATATTTTCATAGCATAAACTAAGTCCCAATACATGAGTATTCATATATAAAATTTTTGAAATACTCAATAATTTTTAGTTTAGAGCCTTTTATGCGTAGGAAATTGAATTGACTTTCCAACAATATAAAATTTGCCTAAATTCGATTACCGGGTAAGAAGTTATAGCAATTTTGAGTTTAAGTCATTAAACACCATCATTTTGACCCTTAGTGCATCTCAGAGCCAGTCTAAATAAAAATTGTTAGTTTTCAGTGTGGTACCGCAATGTTGGCGCATTGCGCCAAGGAGACAGTTCACGTATGGCAATATTCAGTGAGCCTCTGTAATTATGGTGTATCATAGAGGTGGGCAAAATAGCATTTCAGTGAAAGACCATGATCTTACCACATCGTGCCATCGTCCAGTTTCCCAATTATCCCTTTTCCAGTGGCTTGGCGCTATAGTGGCGCATTGTGTCAAGGCCAAAAATTAGGATCTTCAGTTTCCAGCTTGAGTTTTTAAATTGATTTAGGGGTATTTGGGTCTTTTTCCTAAGCCCTAAACCCATCCTAAACACGAAATTTAACCCCTAATTGACCTAAATACTCATTATTATTCAATTCCTCTCAAATTAAAGATCCCTTTTTCAAGCACAAAAAACCCTAGATCTCAAATTCAAGGCCAAATCTCAAGAACCCACCATCAATCCTTCCAAATTCATTAACTCAGGTATGTTAGATGTTCATCCATGGGTTCTTTCACCCATGGTGTCCAAATATCCTATTTAAATTAGAAAATTATGTTCTTTTTAAGTTATTTGATTTTAAATTATGATTTCACCCATGAATCTCCATGAACTATGATTTTATACCATATTTCAATGAAACTATTATTGTTATTCAATTCTCCATGTTTTAATGTTATGATTCCTTGAATTAAACCATTATTTTGAGCTATTAGGATTAATTCATGTTATTTCTATACCTTTCATATCATTTATGTGATTTGATTAACCATGATGTTCCTATCTCTTTGTCCACCAAGTTTCAGTGTCATTTTACTATTATTGTTTTCAAGTCTTGGGGGTATTGAATACCTGAAAAATAGTTGTTTACTTAGTCAAGTCTAAGTACATTATAGAATAGTCTTCAAAACATACTATGAGCATTATCAGGACAGTAAGATATCAGTCAGTTAAACTTAGAGCAGTCTACTTTTTAGCGTCTTTCAGTTGGGAGTAGGATTTAGCACCGAGCGAG
Organism: Capsicum annuum; assembly: GCF_002878395.1. Classification (NCBI taxonomy): domain Eukaryota; kingdom Viridiplantae; phylum Streptophyta; class Magnoliopsida; order Solanales; family Solanaceae; genus Capsicum; species Capsicum annuum. The sequence continues at coordinate 96,564,193 of NC_061117.1, read as the reverse complement.
TGTAGGGATGGAGGCTTTCCCATCAGAGAGGCTAAGTCATTAATAGAAGTCCCTATACTCCAAAACTACGTAGCCAGCGTAGGATATGAGTAGTCACCCATCATATTAGGCTTGACTATCTCGCAGGGGTCACCCGTCAGTTCAGCTTGACATCCTTACTCCTTTGGATGATATATCAGTTTAGTAGATCCATACAGCCATTATTAGTACTCGTCGCACGGTATTAATACCCTTCCAACTGAGGTTATAGGTTGGACCCCGATTAGCTCAAATTGGGGCATATCGGTTAGATGATACCTCCCACAATCTCAGTCCAATAATAAGACCAGTAATTCAGTCTTAGTGTTATTTGACCAAAGCATACAGATATCATTATTTTAGTATTTTAGTTTACAGAATTTTATTCAGTTCATGTTATATGCTTGGTCATGCATCCCTAGTATTTATAGATTTTATATACCTTTAGTATTTACAGGCTTTTATTCATACATAGCATTTACATATATCATATATTTCCAGTATCTACAGATTTCATATGCTCTATTCAGTACTCCAAGCTTTACATATATATTCAGATAGTTTATTATTTCTATTCATGAAATCATGCATATTAGTCTACCTCATTTAGCATACCAGTACATTCAAAGTACTGATCATATAACTTTTCTTATGCTATGATGTATTATATCATAGGTTCTGACGCCTAGTTCCCGGACCGCACTTATACATTTTAGACATCTCAGCAGTAGCAGTGGTAAGTCCTCATATTTCGAGGATGGAGTATTTCTATTTCATGTTTTTAGTTTAGTAGTTATTTGGAGTTTGTTGGGGCTTGTCCCATCAAATCCAGTTATTCAGTTTAGAGGCTTTCAGACATTAGAGTCAGTTACTCAGTATTTAGACTTCAGTTGAAACTATAGTTAGTTATTTAGTTTATTCAAGTTTTAGTGTTTTATCAGACTTAGATAACAATGTTCTTTAGATTCATAATTCATCTTTTAAAACCTTATGGCATATCAGTTATTCTTCTACATTTATGATTATATTATTCAGTTCCCACAGCAGGTACCATCTTATGGGTTAGCTTGTGGTCCCTTAGGACTATAAGCACCGTGTAACATCTAGGGTGTACTCTCGGGGCATTACAAGGTATAATTCTCTTGAAACTATGTTCTTCATAAAATAACTATAGAAAGAATATTTTGCAATCTACTAATATATTAACTGTGGAACAATTTCGAATTCATCTTCAAATTAAGAGTGAAACTCGTGTTAGAGATACTATTATTCTTGATCTAGTTCCATAGTTTATCATGTTAGTCCAAATAAATTGGGAAACAAAGATAAGAATCTAAAAGTTTCAAAAAAACTCTCTTCATAAAGAGAGAAAGAATATAAATTTTTATCATTATAGAAAGAAAGGTCATATGATTCGATATTGCAGGTTTAAGAAAGAAGGAATAAATTTTAATTCTAGCAATAAAAAGTTTTAAAAAATTCAAAAAGTCTATAAAATATGAAAATCCAAAGAAGGTGAATGTTATAGAAGATTCTTCACAAGAAATAATTGTTATGATTTCAATTGTACCAACAAAAAGGACTAAAGAATTGAATATGGTTGTTGCAACCTCCTAAATTCAAGGTTATTGGTTGTATTATGGTGCAACAATTTATGTTTGTCAAGACAAGAATATGTCCAAACCTTATTTAGAGGTAAGGGATTCTTAAAAGGTGTTAATTGGGAATTATGTTACAACTGAAGTTGCAGGAAAAGGAATAGTTGAAATCAACTTCACATCTATACAAAAGTTTGCTCTTCTTAACGTGTTTCATGTTCCATAAGTAATGGAGAACTTAGTTTCTGCTAGTTTACTTTCTAAAAGATGTTTCAAGATTATGTTGAGTCTTATCATGTAATTGTGTCTAATAGTGGTATATTTTTAGGAAAAGGATATCAGTATGATGGCATGTTCATTTTAACTGTTAATGTAATAAACTACGCTTTTGTTTATACTGTTGTGTCTGATTCTTATTTGTAGCATGCTAGATTAGGACATAAAAATTTTGGCTCATTAAATTGTATTTTCAAATATGTTTATATTATTTGAAAACCTAAATGTGGAGAAAAGTGTGAAATATACATTAGATAAAAATGACTAAGAAATCATTTCGTGACATTTAAAGGTTTACAAAAATTTTACACTTAGTGCATTCTGACTTATGTGAATTAAATGGAGAATTAAATAGAGGAGGCAAAAGATATTTCATTACTTTTATAGATGATTTCTCTATATTTAAACATGTTTAACTCCTTAGAACAAAAGTTGATGCTTTTAAAAAGTTTAAGAAATACAAGTCAGTTGTGGAAAATTAAAAGAATAAGAAAATAAAAAATATTCAAAGTTATAGAGGAGGGGGATATTTTTCTACTAAATTTAGTAAATTCTGTGAAGATCAAGGAATAAAACATCAATCTAGTGCTCGCTATACACCTCAACAAAAATGAGTTGTCTTAAGGAAAAATAAATCTTTAGTACATATGGTTATATATATGTTGCTAAATACAAATTTACCACACAATTTGTGGTATGAAGCTTTATTTACTGCTTGTCATATATTAAATAGAGTACCTTCAAAAAAATTGTATTTTTCTCCTTATGAACTTTGGATTGGTAGAAAACCAAAAATAGGTTATTTTAAAGATTGGAGGCATATATCTTTATATAGAGTTCTTGATTGTCAAAGGACAAAATTAGGTCCTAGAAAAATAAAAAGTATATTTGTAAGATATACACAAAATTTGAAAGCATATAGACTTCTCGATATGTGTTAGACCTGTTGTTACTAGGGTCTATAAACGCAGGAAAAGGGGTGAAAATAAAGCTTAAATGTATTTGTTTTATTTATTAATTATTCTGTGTTTGTATTTCTAGTAGTTTCTAGCAGTTAACTCACAGTAGTAGTTTAGACAGTGTTTTATGATATATTTTAGCAGGAAAAAGAAAAGAAAAGGATGAGAACATTCTATAGCATTCTTCTTGCAGATTATGAGGTTAAGGTTCCTCAAAATACCTTGGCTGTTGAAGTATTCTCTAGTTGTTGTTTGTAAAACTCGTTTTACTTGTTGGTGTTAATTAATAATAGTTGAAGAATTTGTTCCTACTTTTACATTGTTTCTTGAAGTGTACAGATTTCTTTTCTTGAAGTGTACAGATTTCTTGTAGGAGATTCCAGGATTCCTAACAATTTTGGTATTGAAGCTTTTATGGTTTCAACCAAAAAGAATGAGAAGATTAAAGGATTAAAGAAGACAATGTGAGAAGTTATAGATGAGACTAGTTCAGTACGTGATTGCATAGAGTAGTTACAACTCTGGATGTAGAAAAAGATGAAAATATTGCTAAAATTATCCAACATATGAAAAGAAAAGTAAAAGCTTAGGCAAATCCAGTTAAAGTCATATATATGATGGCAGCAAATAGAAACAATCATAGAAGCGGGAATTCAAGGAAGTTCAGCCACTATTTCATGAAGAAACATGTCTTAGAATATTGGAACTACCCTTATTCTATGGTGAGAACCTGTATGGGTTGCTTAATGGATCAGAGAATTATTTTATTTTCAATGGCATTGATGACAAGGAAAAACTGGAGGTTGCTGCAATTTGCTATGGCGGTAAAGCCCTAAGTTGGTTCCAATAGTGGGAGACAATAAAATCAATCATCACATGGGATGTGTTTCAAGTAGCCATACTCGAATATTTCACTCCATCACAGTTAGGAATCTTTTATGAGATGTTGTTAGGACTAAAAAAAATTGGAAGTATGGCTCAATACAAATAATATTTTGAACTACTTTCAGTACCCTTGAAAGATGTCGATGATGAAGTTTTGATATGGATTTTTAAAAATGGACTGAGAGAAGAGATCAAGGAAGAATTGCATCTTAGAAAGTTAGGAACTCTATCTAAATAGTGTCACTAAGATATTTATTTGTGAGGTTGTACGTTTGCATGGTTTTCCCAAATCAATAGTGTCTGATAGAGATCGGGTTTATGTCAGGTAAATTTGGCAAGAATTATTCATGTTTTCTGGTACTAGCCTCAAATTGAGCTCCAATTATCCCCTCAAACAGATGGTCAAACTAAAGTTGTCAACCGCTCATTGAAGACTTATTTGCGTTGTTTTACAGGGGCATATAAAAAATAATGGTCAAGATGGATTCCTTGGGCTGAATGTTTGTTCAATACCACATACTGTGGTTCCACCAAGATGACCCCTTTTATAGCTTTATATGGGAGAGATCCTACCTCCTTATATCAGTTCACTAATGAGATTTGTGTTGTTGAAGAGGTCAACCAGTAGCTTATGGCTCACAATACTATTTTAGATATACACAAAGCTAATCTTCCACATGCTTAAGCTCAAATGAAAGTTTATGTTGATTCTAAGCATTGTGCTGTTGTGTTTCAACCTAGTGATTTGGTTTATCTTCGTGTGTAACCTTTCAATCTTTGCTAACTTGCTAAAAAGTTTAACTAGAAGTTAAGTCCTCGTTACTATGGGCCCTATACTATGTTAAATAAAATTGAAGAAGTTGTTTATCGCCTTAATTTACCCCTTTATTCACGGGTGTATTTCATATTTCATATTTCTTTGTTAAAGCATGCAATAAAGAATTTTACTCTAGTTAGTTCAGCAGCTCCCTTCTTTCTTATCTGAAGAACTTGAAATGCAAGTGTAACCTAAAGGCATAGTAGATTATTGTACACTTTTGAATGGCTCCCATGAGGTTTTGATTGAATGGAAGGACTTACTAGACTTCGAGAACACTTGAGAATCCTATGAATTCATTGATTCACAATTTCCTCATTTTAACATTGAGGACAAGGTGAAACTCATAGGGGTGGGTATTATTAGACCTACTATTACTAGGGTCCATATGCGCCGGAAAAAGGGTAAAAATAAAGCTTAATGTATCTATTATATTTATTAATTATTCTTTGTATGTATTTCTAGTAGTTTATAATAGTTAAATAGCAATTACCTAGAAGTTTAGACAGTGTTTTATGAAATATTATAGCAGGAAAAAGAAAAGAAAAAGAGGAGAACATTCTGTATGATTCTTCTAGCAGATTAGGAGGTTAAGGTTCCTAGAAATATCTTGGTTGCTGAAGTATTGTCTAGTTGTCATTAGTAAAACTCATTTTACTTGTTGGTGACAATTAATAATAGTTGAAGAAGTTGTTTATACTTTTGCATTATTTCTAGAAGTGTACAGATTTCTTTTAAGGAGATTCCAGGCTTCCTAACAATCTAGAATCCAATGTAGAATTTATTCATGTTAAATTTTGAGAAAATAAATTCCTAAATAACATTGTTGATGAGAAGTTGACTAAAGCGGGTCAAAGTGGTATTGATTAACAAAAGATGTCATATTCCAAAATTATTTATAATAAAAGAAAAAATGACAATACTCATCTAGATTCAAGAATAAGTCAAAGAGTTAGGAAAGAAAAAACTCTTGATTTTGATTTTATCTTTCTAATAGAGGGTGACAGAACTAATGTTTGCAATCGAGTGCTAATTTTTTTATATAGAAGAAGATCCTAAAATATTTCAAGACATATCTTCAAGAGATATTGTTTTTTGAAAAGAGGCGATTAATGATGAAATGAATTCATCGATGTTCAATAATACTTGGATTTTAGTTGACTTGTTTCATGGTTCTAAAACTACAGGTAGTAAGTGGGTGTTTTAGAGAAGACATAATACAAATAGTTCTATACAAACCTTTAAAGTAAGATTAGTTTCAAAATGTTTTACACATAAAGAAGGTATTGACTACTTTGGTACGTATGCTCTGGTTCCAAGAATAGCATCCATTAGAGTACTCTTATCTTTAGTATCTATATATGATCTGTATGTACATCAAATAAATATTATAATAGCTTTCATAAATGGAAATTTAACTGAAGAAATTTATATGAAATAGCTAGAAGGATTCGTTCTTCCCAGTATTAAACATAAAGTTTGTCAGTTAATTAATTCACTCTATGGTTTGAAACAATTACCAAAAAATGGCATGAAAAGTTTTATAGCATGATTTCGTCAAATGGGTTTGTATATAAGTTTGATGATAAGTGTATTTACTTAAAATCTACTGAAGATTATGGAATTGGCATTTGTCCTTATGTTGATGACTTGCTGATATTTAGTATGAGCATGCTTGGAATTTTTTAAACTAAGAAATATCTAACTTCAGTCTTTAAAATGAAAGAATTGAATTAAGTAGATACTATCTTATGTATCAGAGTCAAAAGAAATAATTAGAGAGTGACTTCATCACAAGCCCATTATATTGATAAGATACTTAACAAGTTTAATCATTTAGGCATAGAGGGGTATAAAACACCATATGATTCAAGTATAAAGCTTACTAAAAATATAGGAAGAATAGTTGCTCAATTATAGTATGCAAGTGGAATTTGTATTTTGATTTATGTAATGCACTACACTAGGCCTAATATAGCATTTGTCAACGATAAAATTTCAAGGTTTACAAGTAATCCAAATAAGTTTCATTGGAAAGCTATATTTAGAGTACTTGGATATTTAAAAAAAAAATATTTTGGCATTTGCTGTAATGGGTTTCCTATCATATTAGAAGGATATTCAAATGTAAGTTAGATAATAAGTATAAATGATAATAAGGCCACTTTAGGTTGGAAATTCACTTTGTGGGGTTGGTGTCATTAGTTGGGCATCCAAAAACCAAACATGTATTTCCCATTACACAATGGAATCTAAATTCATTGAATTAGCAGCCGCTGGAAAGGGCACAAAACGGCTAAGAAACATTGTTACTAGATATAGTGTTATGGCCACAACCTATGCCAACCATTTCCATATTTCATGATAGTAAGACTACTATGTGTGTACCTTGCTGTAATGACCTGAGAATACCCCCTAGTCATTACATGGTGATTACAATCCCGTGGGACTATAAGCTATGACTATAAGCTAACCCATAAGTTGGTATCTACTGTGAGCACTGAATAATATAATGATGAATGTGGAAAAATAATAGAAATACCATAAGATTTTAATAATGAATTAACTACTGAATTATGAATCTGTTAAAAATACTAAAATCTAAATATCTTAATAGCTAACTGTAGTGTCTGAAAAGCCTCTAAACTGGATATTGTGAATTGATGGGATAGGCCCTAACTACCTCTACTAACTACTGAGATAAAGACATAAAGTAATATAATCTATCCTCGGATGATGAGAACTCACCACTGCTACTGTACTGCTGATGATCTGAGGGACTAAGTGCGATCCGAGAACTAACCATCAGCACCTATGATATGGTACATTATAGCACAAAAGAAAGATATGCGATCATTACTTTGAATGTACTGGTATGATAAATGAGGTAGGTTGGTATACATGGTTTCATAAATAGAACTAATAATTAACTTGATATCCATGTAAAGCATGGAGTCCTGAGTAGAGAACATGGAATCTGTAGATACTGAAAATGGATAGAAATCTATAAATACTGAGGATGCATCACCAAGCATATAACATAACTAAGTAAAATCTATAAACTAAAATACTGAAATAACTAAAATCTGTATGCTTTGATCAAAAAACACTAAGACTGAATAATTGAGCTGGGATGTAACTGGTACTACATCTAAGACTGTAGGAGGTATCATCTAACCGATATTCCCCAATTTGAGATGATCGGGGTCTAACCTATAACCTTATTTATAAGGGTGTTAATACCATTCCACAAGTACTAACAATGGTTGTGTAGATCCACTAACCTAATATAATGTCCAAAGGACTAAGGGTGTCAAGCCTGAACTGACGGGTGACCTCTGCGAGATAGTCAAGCCTAATCTGACAAATGACTACGCATATCCTACACTTGCTACGTAGTTCTGAATTATAAGGACTGTTACTAATGACTTTGCCTATCTAATGAGGAAGCCGCCATCCCTACACTCGATCGGTGCTAAATCCTACTCCCAACTTAAACGCATTGAGATATTAGACTATTCTGAGTTAAATAATTGATATCTGACTATTTTGATAATGCCCATAATATAATCTGAAAAGTATTCTATAATGTACTGAGGCTAGACTAAATAAATAGCTATGGTTTTTGGGTATTCAATACCCCCAGGACTCAAAATAACAATACTAAAATGACACTAAAGTTTGAAGGCCAAAACATGAAGGCTCTTATTGAATAAATTACTCTTATAGGCATTTTATCAAACACTTGTAGTTCATGGTTTAAAACAATCATAGGAATGTCATGAAATTTGTAGGAATAGCATGAATTCATCATAATATCATTAAATCATGGTTTTATTCAATAAATAATAATATTAAAATATGGAGGATTAAATAATAACAATAATTTCATGGTAACATTTTATAAAATCAATAGTACATGAAGATTTATGGATGAAATCATAATTTAAAACATAATAACTTGAAAGATTATAACTTGGCTATTAAAATAAGTTACTTGTGCTCCATGGATGAAAGGGATCCATGGATGAACATCTAACATACCTGGGATATGAATTTGGAAGGATTGATGGAGAATTATTGAGATTTGACCCTGATTCTTGAAGGTTAGGGTTTTGCTACTTAAGAGAATGTTATTGATTTTGGGGAAAAATTAATTAGAATAATGCCCAATTAGGTTATTAGGGAGTTAATTTCATGTTTGGGGATGACAGGGACAAGGGAAAAGTACTTAAAAGCCCTTGGAATAAAACTAGGAACTGACTGAAAATCTTGATTTTTTGGGCTGGCGCGACGCGGCACTATCGTGCCGTGTCACTAGAATCGGACAACTGGGAAACTGGTCTATGGCGCAATGCGGGAAAATTACGATCTTTCACTAATTAGGAAATCTCCATAAATTCTTACCCGTTTATCAGATTTGGGTAAATTTTATATCATTGCAAAGCTAATTGAATTTCCTACGCAATGGCAGGCTCTAAACTAAAAAATAATGAGTGTTTGAAAAACTATATTGGAACATAGATTATTCTAGGGAAATATGTGGTATTACAATATCTCCCCCTTAGGATCATTCGTCCCCCAATGAAACTGGTTAAGCTGAGGGAACTGATGGACTAAGGTTACAGTGAATATGCATGTTTGATGCATAGAATGCATGACTAAATTGATTCATGAATGCACGACTGACATGAACATGATGTGCAGCTGAAAATGAGCATGACAGAGAAAACAAAATCTTAAGAAGATTGGTACCTTATACTGAATCTGAATTTGCGGAGAAAAGATGGGGTCACTTGGTCCGCATATCTTCTTCTACATCCCAAGTGGCTCTCTCAATGGACCAATTCTTCAAAAGAACTTTGACTAGTGGAACTTCTTTGTTTCTTAGTCTACAAACTTGATGATCAAGAATTTCGACTGGAACTTTCTCAAAGCAAAGACCGTTCTAAATATATACACTTTCTAAGGGAACAACTACAGCTGGATCACCAATACACTTTTTCAATTATGAGACATGGAATACTAGTTGTACTGAGGCTAAATCTGAATGCAACTCAAGCTCATAAGCTACCTTTCCGAAATGACTGAGAATTCTAAAGGGACCGGCATATCGGGGACTGAGTTTCCCTTTTTTCCAAATCTTTTCACTCCCTTAATAGGAGAGATTTTCAACTAAACAAAATCACCGACCTCAAACTTGAGATCCTTCAACTATTCTTTAAGCTCCTTCAGTTCAGATGGAGCCATTCTGTATGGCATAATAGATATAAGCTGAGTATCAAGGAGAAGGTCTATTCCAAAGTCGATATCCCTTTTGGGAGGAACTCCTGAAAGATCTTTAGGAAATACATTTGAGAATTTATTTTCCACTGGGACTGACTTAAGAGTAGGAGTTTCTAAGTTAGAGTCTTTAAATCATACAAGATGGTAGACACACCCCTTCGATATCATCTTTCTGGCTCTAAGGTATAAAATCAACTGACCCCTAAGAGTTGTAGTACTACCCCTTCATTCAAGGACTGGTTTATTTGGGAACTGAAAATGAACTATTTTGTTTCTACAATCAATTGAGGCATAGCATAAGTAGAGCCAATCCATGCTGAGAATAATGTCAAAACACGTCATCTCTAACTCCACAAGATCAACTGAAGTAACCTTTTGGGATATTATGATCGGACAGTTCCTGTATACCTGTCTAGCTACAATAGAAACACCTAATAGGGTAGACACTGAAAAGGGCTTTGCTAGCTTTTTGGGACTGACTTCAAAATTGACAGCTATATATGGAGTTATAAAAGAAAAAAAATCTCTTGGGTCTAGTAAAGCATAAACATATAAGTGAAAAACCTGAAATGTACTAGTAACTATATCAAGAGACTTTTCCTGATCTTTGCAGGACTGAAGAGCATATAATCTATTTCCATGTTGACCACTAGTAGCACTGGAAGCGGCACCCTGCTGAGTTGGGTGGTAGGATGGAACTAACAACTGATGGGACTGGCCCTATAAGCGTACAGCCCTACCTTTCTGAGCAACCACTCGATACTCTCGAATTCGATATCACTACTCGCTCTACACTTACTTTGACAGTGTCTGCCATACTTCTGACATAAAGGATTGGTACAAGCACTGCTAACACTAACCTGGGACTTAAATCCTGGTGCCCTATCCCTATTGTCGATTCTAATTTTGGTACTGGGGCACTGGCTGAAGAAGGTATTGTGGATGAAGATCTATGATAAAACTAAAGATAGTTACCACCTTCTGACTTTGGCTGATTAAAATTAAAACTACCCATCCAAGCTCTCTTGTTTTCTCTCTCTCTCCTTAATCTGTTTCTCCTCTATCTATTGAGCATAGAATATCAGCCTAGAAAAATCCATCTCATAAATCAGCATTGCAGTCCTATACTCCTTGACCATACTATCAGACACGCCAGACACAAACTTACTCATCTTGGACCTACTGTCAGCTACCACATGAGGAGAATATCTTGCTAACTGAGTGAACTTGAGAGAATACTCCCTCACATTCATTCTGCCTTTCCTCGAATTAATAAGTTCTAACACCTTGGTTTTCCTCAACTCTAATGGAAAGAATCTATCTAATAAAACCGTGATAACTCTTCTCATTCTATTGGCCCTGTATCAACACCTCTATCAACTTTTCACTTCTTAAAACAAGTATGGGATACATCCTGCAATTAATATGTAGCCAACTCGATACTCTAACTAGACATCACCCCCATAGTATCTGTTACCTTCTAAACCATATCTAAGAATTCTTGTGGTTCCTCTTCAGACCTGGATCCCGTGAAGGAATGAGGATTCATCTGGGTGAAGTCCCGAATTCTATTTGTATTAGTAGTGGCCACTAGGTTGGCTGGAATAGTGGTTAACCATTCATTTTGTGCTACTATGGAGTTTGCTAGAGTAGTGAACGCAACCCTGAATTCTGTGTGAGAGACATACTCATCCTGAGGATCTGCCTGGACGGACTGAGGAGTTGGATAAGTTTCTTTTCTTCTTCCATTTTTCTTGGGAGGCATTAACTATAAACAAAAGGAAGAAATAGATTAAATTGAGAGTTTAACTTGGGCTCATGCTCAATCGCACGACATAAATACTTGAAAGAAGGGAAACTTTTTCCTAAATGCCTTGTAGCGTCTCGTCAATAAGTGTGGCAGGCTACACACCCATGCACAAGACTGTACTGGATTTGGCTTTCATACTTCCTATGACACTTTAAAATCTATCTCTAATACCAAGTTTGTAACGATCTGAGACTACCCCTAGTCGTTACACGATGCTTATGGTCTCGTTTGACCATAAGCTAACCCATGAGCTGGTACTTGTTGTGAGCACTGAATAATATAATTATGAATTTAGAAGAATAACTAAACATCATAAGGTTTTCAAAATGAAATAACTACTAAATTATGAATCTGATAAAAATATTGAATAGTCTGAACAGCTAACTGTAGTGTCTGAAAAGCCTCTAAACTGGATACTGTGAGTTGATGGGATAGGCCCCAACTAGCTCTACTAACTACTGAGATAAAGACATGAAGTAATATAATTTGTCCTCAGATGATGAGGACTCACCACTGCTACAGTACTACTAATGATCTGAGGGACTAAGTGTAATTCAAAAACTGAGCGTCAGCATCTATGATATGATACATCATTGCACAAAAGAAAGGTATGCGAATTACTTTGAATGTATAGGTATGCTAAATGAGGTAGGCTGGTATGCATGTTTCATGAACAAAACTAATAATTTACTGAATATGTGTGTAAAGCACGAAGTACTGAGTAGAGAGCATGGAATCTGTAGATACTGAAAATACATGGAAATTGGTAAATACTGAGGATGCATGACTAAGAATATAACATAACTGGGTAAAATTTGTAGACTGAAATACTAAAATAACTGAAATCTGTATGCATTGGTCAAACAACACTAAGATTGAATAACTGAGCCAGGACTGTAACTGAAACTATATCTAAGACTATGGGAGGTATCATCTAACCAACATTCCCCAATTTAAGATAATCGGGTCCAACCTGTAACCACAGTTGGAAGGGCATTAATACCATGCCACGGGTACTAATAATGTTTCTATGGATCCACTAAACTGATATAATGTCTAAAGGACTAAGGGTGTCAAGCATAAACTGACGGGTGACCCCTGTGAGATAGTCAAGCCTAATCTGATGGGTAACTACTTATATCCTACGCTGGCTATGTAATTTTAGAGTATAGGGACTACTACTAATAACTCTGCCTATCTGAAGAGAAGTCGGCATCCCTACACTCCCTTGTTGCTAAATCCTAATCCCAACTGATAGACACTGAGACACTAGACTGTTCTGAGTTGAATAACTGAATCTGACTATTCTAATAATGATCCTAACATAATCAGAAGACTATTCTGTAATGTACTAAGGCTAAACTAAATAAATAGTTATGGTTTTTGAGTATTCAATACCCCCAGGGCTCAAAACAACAATACTGAAAAGACACTGAAGCTTAAAGGCCAAAACATGAAGGCTCTTATTAAATAAATCACACTTGCAGGCATTTTATCAAACACTTATAGTTTATGATTTAAAACATTCATAGGAATGTCATGGACTTTGTAGGAATAGCATGAATTCATCATAATAGCATAAAATCATGGTTTAATTCAATAAATAATAATATTAAAACATGGAGGATTATAACAATAATTTCATGGTAACATGGTATAAAATCAATATTAAATGGGGATTCATGGATCAAATCATAATTTAAAACATAATAACTTGATAGATTATAACTTGGTGATTAAAATAGGTTACTTGGGCTCCATGGATGAACATCTAACATACCTGGGATGATGAATTTGGAAAGATTGATGGAAAGTTCTTGAGATTTGAACTTGGTTCTTCAAGGTTAGGGTTTTGCTACTTGACAGAATGTTCTTGATTTTGGAGAAAAATTAACTAGAATAATGCCTAATTAGATTATTAGGGACTTAATTTCGTGTTTGGTGCTGATTGGGACAAGGGAAAAGTACTTAAAAGCCCTTGGAATTAAAACTTAGAACTGACTGAAAATCTCAATTTTTTGGACTAGCGCAATGCGGTACTATCGCATTGTGTCAGTAGAATAGGACAATTGGGAAACTGGTCTGTGGCGCGATACAGGGAAATCATGCTCCTTCACTGATTAGGATGGAAAGTTCATCGCGACGCGGTGGTATCACACTTCGACACTGGGAATTGACAAATGTCAGCTTGACCTATGGTGTGACGCGCCAGGATCACGAACCCTCACTAAAATTTGCCAATGGGAGATTGGCTTGCTCCGCAACGTGCTAAAGGATAAAATGACGGGGTTCTACGACTGAAACTTAAGATTGACATAACTTCTTACCCGGTTATCGGATTTGGGCGAATTTTATATCGTTGGAAAGCTAATTAAATTTTCTAAGCAATGGAAGGATTTAAACTAAAAAATAATGGGTGTTTAAAAATTTTCATATACAAATACTCATGTATTGAGACTTAGATTATGCTAGAAAAATACGGAGTGTTACACTTGCAATAAAATATATTATGAGAAACCAAAACATATAAGCTTGAGGCATGTTTATATAAGAGAGTTAGTTAATAATGGAAATTTAGCTATAGAGTATGTGAGATTAAATAAGAAAGTGGCTGATCCACTTACTAAAGCATTAAATAGAGATACAGTACTACAAACATGTTAAGAAATGGGACTAAAACTCGTAGATTAAGCACATGTAATGAAAACCCAACTATGAGTTAGTACATACTCAAACAATATAAGTTCAAAGGGTAATAACAAATTTCTTGTGTTATTTAAGCACGAATCTTCTAATTGAGATCCTTGATTCAAGTTTACTATTTACTATTATGTGAGAAGTTTAGAAGTTGTTAAATGCCTTCAATAGAAAGATCGTAATGACAAACTTTAAAGTGCATATTGTTACAAGAAAGAGGGTGAATTAGTTTTTAATGAAATTAGCAAATGTCTATAGTAACAAGGACATAAATTCTATTTTAACCCATATGAACACTGAGGTGGCATCGCTTCAAAAAAGATTTATGGTGTTGATATTATAAATATTCATGAATTTAGATAAGCACGTAGCCGCAAATGTGCTAAAGTATAATATTGTATGTTTTACTTCTTAATAATATTACGTTTGTGATACTTTTAGCTTGACAAAAGCAGTTGTGGTTCAAATCTTACGATACCAATAGCTTCATCTAAACTTTAAGGTATTTATTCTAATTTAAAAAAGCTCAAATCTAGATAAAATACTTTTTGATATGTGTGATATTATAAGACATGTTACAAACTTGTTAGGGATTGTAAAGTATAATTGTAATACGTGGGTTCTCCCATATTGGTGGATTAAAGGCACCCTTAAGGCCATATAAGGCCAAGCCCATTAAGTCTAACAAGTTAAATAACTACACTTGTACAAGTATATATTTAACTATATGAATATCTTAATGACTTGGTCTTGGGGCTTGGGCAGGGACCGGGTCGAATGTTTAACTAAAGATTCTATTGTATTTATTTTAAATGAAATAAAATAAAATAATAATAAAAAATATTGTTAGAACAGAAAAGTTATGATTGTTCAGAATAGTTGAATCTGTTCAAAAAAGTTGTGATTATTCAGACTTATAAATCGAAACCCAAAAGTAGTGTATTCAATTTACAAATATATTTTTAGGCTTTGTTGTATCCTGATAGAGAATTGTTTGTAATCCCTAAAGAAAATACAGGAAATAACTCTTGAAAGATAGTGATCTTTCATGCCTCAAAGTGATAATTTTTTACTTTAACCTTATGCTCTGAAATAGTTTTCTATGGCCCGAGACTACCCCCTAGTCATAACTTGGTGCTTAGAACTATAAGTGATCCCAAGATAACCCATGGTACTGGCATAATGCTTAAGCAACTAATTAAAATATATTTAATCTAAATTGATTAAAAGGAAGCATAAGCATAAGGTAAGTTGTTTCAATACATAAGTTTACAACGCTGTAATCTAAAAGAAAGAGCAACATAAACTACAGAAAATAACTCTGGCTATTTATCTATAAAGCCTCTACTACTATTGACTATAGGTACTTAGGATATGACCCTTAACTATCTGTAATCAATATATACAAATAAGAAAATAAAATAGTAAAACTACATCTGACATGAGTCTTCAAAATAAGAGAAATCATCACCTATTGGCTGAATGTTATGATTTAGCTGACTCTGAACTTGATAGTAAGAACCTAAATCAATATCACATGAAAAATATAAGCAGAAGAGGTATGTGATCAGTACTTTGGAATGTAGAAAGTATGTGAGTTATGCACTAATCATGAAAACACTTAAAATATGCTTTAAACTAAGGACATAAGTCATTTACTGAATGATAAATTTAAAATATGTCTATAATAAAAGATGTGCATAGTGAAATCTCTAAATCATGAGCTAAAATATTTTTGTAAACTGAAAAATGGTTTAACACATAAATATTATATTTAATCTTAAGTTAATGCTGAATATATTGTAAAATTTAACAGAATGCTAACTGATTTCAACCAAGATGAAGTGACTTACAATGACCCTATATGAAAGACACAAATAATAATATGCAATAATAATCTGGAAAGTCATGGTTTAAGAGAAAGTAAAACTAAACTAAGGATAATCCACAAATACTGAGTTTGAAACTTTGGGATGCGAACTGATGCAATCACTATATAAATAAACATGTAAATGATCAATACTATACTGAGTAAAGTAGTTATGAGATCATGCAATAACTGAGTTTGATTTGTTGGAGCTACTGTTAAATGGCATATAATCATATTAGATAAACATGGAGTTCTATGTATAAACCCCATCAAAAAGGGCCCAATATACCTTTCTAGGGGATGAAGGATGATCTAAAGTGGTAGCACAAAAATGATATCCAAAAGAACTAAGGTGTCAAGCCTGTCTGATGGGTGACTATTTAGAACATACAGTGGCGTTATAGTCCTGGGAGTAAGGGACTTCTAATAAAGGTCTCAGCCTAACTAATGAGTGAGCCTCTATCTCTATGTTTGCTCAGTGCTAAGTACTACTCCCAACTGATTATTATATTAAATAGCTCAATAAAACTGAAGTCCTGAGGTTGAAATATAAGTTCATTTTCTAAAATCAGTATAAATCATGAAAAATAAAGGACTGAGTGTTGGACTAGTAGTGCATGACATCCTAGGTCATCGAGTATTAATAACCCGCCATCTATGAAGAATGCAACTATCATGATAGATTTTATAATTTGAACAAAAATATGAAATTTCATAACACAAGCCTAAAATCATGAATTTATCAAAATACTAAGGGTTCATAATTCTAAGTATGTAAAGATACTAAATTTTATTGAAAAATATGGTATGTCATTTAATACAGACTGAAATCCACCAAGACATTGATAATTCTAAAAGAGGTTGAAATCTACAAAACAGCATAATCAATCACATATTAAAATAATCGAGTTTAATCCATGAAAATCATTCATAAACATGAAAATATTATTATTTCGATAATATAGTCAAAAGATATATTAACAATCATGAAAACATGCTTATGAATGAAAAGTATATCAAAGAGAACTGAATTTTAAGCATGGAATTCTATTTGGGTAAAAATCCTAGTTCATGGGAATCATAGAAATCATAACTAAAATTTATATTTTAAAACTAGGAGTTGGGCATAATGGTGAAAGGAATCCCTTATTGAAAACCCAGATACCTATACTAATGAAATCTTGGACTGAAAGCTTGGGAATTTGGCATAGAGAAAATCCTAAGCTTAGGTTTCCTTGTATTTTAAAATAAGGCTTTCGGCATAATGGTTAAAGTAATCCTTTATTGAGAACACACATACCTGGATGAATGAAATCTTGGACTTAAACCTTGGGAATCTGGCTTTGAGAACAATCCTAGGCTTAGGCTTGCTTGAGAGTTGAATCTTCTAATTTTCTGACTTAGAATGAGTTTGGGGAAAATAATGAGGGATTTGGTGTGATTAAATAAAGTTTTACCTCTTTTAACAACAAAAATGATGTACTTTTGCAGTTGAAAGAGTGGAAAATACTAAACAAAACCTTTTAAAATTATCTGAAATTTGTTGGTATCAGTCCCGATGAGATTAGTGATGACCTGTAGTATCTGGGGACAAGCCATGGAATGAGTCATTATTTGGGACTCAAATTTTCGTTCCCACTACTATAAAGACGAGTCACCCTATGACTCATAGGGGTATGATGACGACTCCTTGTCTGAGTCATCATCCCTAACATCTTGTAGGTGGGTCTTAAGATCCAAAACTCTTAGTAATATAAAAGATATTCTTGTTTAAAGTTAACTATAGAAATATTTTTTCAAAGAATTCAATCGATAATGGATATTTTGACTTGTCTATAAGATAGGACCTATTTGTGGCCTTAATATATGTACAAATCACTTATCAAACTACCAAAACATGATTTTTGATATTTGATGTACTTGAAGCATGGTTCTAATATTGTTTTGGATATTTCTGGGTGTAACGATATCTCCCCATCGGGATCATCCATCTTCAAATGAAGACTGACTTGGCTTAAATGATAGGGAAAGAGTTGTAATCCCTAACATAGAATTTTATGAGCTGAATATGGACATGATGAATAAAATTTCAACTGAAACTTTGACTAGTTTGAAAATTTTGGAACTCACTAGTACTTTTAGGATAATTTATTAAGATGGATAACTAGCCTATTATTGATTTTTCAATCTGGGTATCCGTTATGTTTAGGGTTGATTTAGACTTAGAGTAAGGGATAATCTAAATTTACACCTTGCATAAATGAAAATAAAGAACCTCATCAAATAGACACATGAAACTTTGGATAGTAAGACTATATAAAAAGATAGGAAATTATATGATCTTATCTATCTGATAGTTGAATCAAATTGTTAACTATACGCTACGACTCATATTTAGATTTTATAGCTCAATTAAAGAATTCTTGGAATGAACATGTATATAGAACTGTGAAGTGATATATAATGTCATGAAATTTCTAAGAGCCACTAAGAAAGGAATAGTGCTACCTTCAACGCTCCTTGACAGAGGTTTGAATTAAATTAGGGAGGTATGAATTTCGTGCATGACCAGAGTGAGATATCTAAATAAGGCTTATAACTTGGTTTGAGCATCTGAGCCTTCTAATTTGAGCTCATAGAATAGGAATGACTTGGAGATAAAAATAAGACACCTCTAGTCTTATGTTATACAACATAGAATAGGTGTATCTTAGGATGAAAGAAAATTTAGGACTAATATAGCTTAAATGATGTGACTGACAATTCTAAAACTTAGCAACATTCTTTGACTATGCTTTCACTTAGAAAAAAATTTCTAACTTTCTTAGGGATAGACCATATACATAGTTCTTGAAGGTTAAGTCTAGTTGCATTCTCATACATTATTAAATATATACTCCAAGATATAAGGCACCACTATTAAAATGACTACACTAGTCTCAACCACGGGAATGTATATTCTATATCCACTAAAAGTGATTAATCTCAAAACACATAGACTCTTGCCGCCTTAAACAATCAACTTTAAGTACTAATCTAAGAGTCACAACCACCATAATTTATTATCTGTAGATATACCAATAAATAATGCAATCCTATCTCAATTCTGAACAACATCACCCTCAAGTATAAGAAGGGTCATTGAAGAACTAGAACACGGGGGTCTGATATAAACGATATACTGTAGAATCTTTACTTAGGGATTTTTATTGATTCGGTGCATAACTGAGGCCTAAGGAGTAATATATAGTAGGAATAAACTTGATCAAGAGTTTTTATCTGAAAGTATAAGTGACATAGTGTGATTGTACTAGTCAATAAGGATATACTATGAGTACCTAGAACATAGAATACTGCAAAACATGAGTACATGAGTCATAAGATGTGTGGCTTGAGATTTAAATTCATGAATTCAAGGAATATGATTTGTACTAGTGACTGAACTATCACTCCCTATACTAGGAACTTAGAGTGGACAAAATTTTGTACAAAATGCATAAATATGAACTATGATCATAGTGCACATTTTAGAAGTTCTCTGGGTCACCACTAAGAGAAATATTTTGATGAATGACTTCACAATACCCTGAGCACACACCTTTTACTTCTAAAATTAAAAAAAAATTCTCAATTATCTTAATCATCAAAAATTCAATCTTAGATTCTAACACTCAACATGGATAGCTACACAACTTCTCATACACTAATGCCTATTTACTGCTACTGCATAGGAATCATAAAACACTAGTCGACTTAAAATTTTATTAACATACTCAACCTTAACAGGCTTTTCAATCTTTTTTATCACTGCCTAATCTCAATCTTGGTTAAATCAACAACAAAGTCTAAGTTACCTTAACTCATAAAACTCTCTTAAAGTGTTATCATACAATCTACACAACATCTTGATGGTCCCACGATACATAATCTATAAAATCTAGCTAAAAACTATCCTCATTATACTGTTGCTACACTTCTAGGCTCATGCTTCTGGCACTAGGTCATATTACCATAGGTTTTTGAGAAAGGATCCAAGGGCATATATGACTTTGGATCACTATATGATTTTTAGGAACAAGAATGAACTCTTTTAATGTTTAGAACTTAAATACACAGATGGGGTCCTTTTAATCTCATGTGCAATCTCATAATTGTTTCCAGGGACCATTTGTGAAAACTTTATTAGAAGGAGTTTAAGCTTGACTATTTCTATTATCTCAAAAATAAGGCATAATGAATAGAATAAATCAATGCTAGAATTAATGTAAGTTTCTTAGATAATACATCTACTGCATGACCGAAGATATAAAAGTAGGAAATTTTCATAAATACCCTATAGCCTATCAAAGAAAACTACAAACATCTCAGTACCGTGTTGCAAGACTTTATTAAACACAACTTTATAAATACCTTAGGATACTTGAACCTTGTGCTCTGATACCAGGTTTCTCATGATCCAATACTACCCCTTAGTCGTACCATGATACTTAGAACCATAAGTGATTCGAAGCGAAGCTATGGTACTTGAATAATACTTGAGAAACTGATTAAAATAAATATAAAAGATAAACAGACAAAGAAAAATCATAATCATGAGGTAAGTTATTTCAATACGTTACTATAAAAAGTTTACAACATTCTAATATGAAAGAAAGAGGAACTAAACTACATATAATAACTCTGACTGACTATCTATGAAGTCATTACAGATACTGACTATAGATAGTTGGGACATGACCTCAACTATCCTTAATCAATATATACAAATAAGAAAATAAAATACTGGAACTATATCTAACATTAGTCTTCAAAATAAGAGAACTCATTATTTGTTCTTTGAATATTATGATTTGCCTTACTGTGAACATGATATTAAGAACCTGAATCTATATGGCATAAAAATATAGGCAGAAGAGGAATGTGATCAGTACTTCTAAATGTACTAAGTATGTGAGATATCCACTAGTCATAAAACACTTAAATATGCCTTAAAACTGAGGATATATATCATTTATTAAAATATACATTTAAAATATGTGTATAGGTAAAAGTTTGTGTGACATAGTGATATCTCTAAATCATGAGCTAAAAGATTTTTATAAGTTGGAAAGTTGTAGAAACATAGCTATTATATTTAATCCTAAGTTATTATTAAACATGCTTAAAGTTGTACTGAATGCTAATTTATTTCAAAGAAGATGAAGTACAATGACCCTATATGAAATACACAAATACTAATATGCAATGATAATCTGGAAAGTCATGGTTTAATAGCAAATAAAACTAAACTGATGATCATGTGAAAATATTGAGTCTGACACTATGGGATGCAAACTGATGAAATTACCATATAAATAAATATGTAACTGCTTCATACAATACTAAGTATTTACGAGGTAATACAGTAAGTGATTTGATTTGTGGGAGCTATTGCTAACCAATATATAACCAGAAGAGCTAAACATAGAGTTCTATGTATAAACCACATTGAAAAGGGCCCAATATACCATTTCAGGCTATAAAGGATGATCTGATATGGTACCACTAAACAGATGTCCTATGGTACTAAGGTGTCAAGCATGGTCTGACAAGTTAACCTTTAGAACCAATGGTGGCATAATAGTTCTAGAACTAAGGAAATTCTACTAAAAGTTATAGCCTAACTAATAGGTGAGCCGCCATCAGTACATCCGTTTGGTGAGAAGTACTACTTCTAATTGAATATAAACTGATATACTGAATAGCTCAATTAAACTAAAGTCCTGAGGTTGAAGTATAACTATTTTTTTCTAAAAGCATTCTAAATCATGAAAACTGAAGGACTGAGTATTTGACTGATAATGTATGATATCCTGGTTCATTGGGTGGTCACAACCCGCCATCTTTAAAGAATGCTACTATCATGATAAGTTATTTAATTTGAAGAAAAATATGAAATTTCATAACACAAGCCTAAAATCATGAATTTTCAAAATACTAACGGTTCATAATTCTAAGTATGTAAAGATACTAAATTGTATAGGAAAATATGGTATGTCAACTAACACAAGCTGAAATCCACCAAGTTACGAATAATTCATTCTGAAAAAGGTTGAAATCTATAAAACATGCATAATCCATCATATCAAAATAACCGAGTTTAAGTCATAAAAATCATACATGAACATGAGAGTATTGATATTGCTATAATATAGTAATAAGATATCATAAAAAAATCATGAAAATATGCTCATTAATGAAAAATATATGAAGGACAATTGAATTTTAAGCTTGGTATTCTCTGTGGGTAAAAACCGTAGTTCATGGGAATCATAGAAATTTTAACTGAAATTTATATTGTAAAACTAGGTTTTGGGAATAAGGATGAAAGTAATCCCTTACTAAAAATCCACATACATGGACTAATAAAATCATGGATTAAAACCATGGGAATCTAGACTTGACAAAAATTCCAGGCTTAGGCTTGCTTGAGAGTTGAATCACTTGATTTTCTAATTTAGAATGAGTTTGGAGAAAATAATAAGGTATTTGGGCAGACTAAATAGACATATACCACTTGTAATAGCTGAAATAATGTAGTTTTGGGATTAAAGAGTGTAAATTACCAAGAAACAAATCATCTAAAAAGTTATTGGTACCAGTTCTGATGAATTTGATGATGACTCATGGTATCTAGGTACGTCCTATCACATAAGTTGAGGCTGAAAGTCCATTTTTGACAGATGGGTGTGCTATGCTAAGAGATTAGCACGATAAGGGAGTGGCACACCCTTATCATGGAGGCTTACAATAATTTTCAATTTTGGATTGTATATAAAGGTGTGGAATTCACTTAATGTAGAGATCCAAGGGAAAGGCATGCCCTTGTGCTCAAATTTTCCAGATTTTATCCAAGTAAGCTCCATCCATTTGCCGTTGAGTTCCTCACTTCATAGGTGATTTTTCATCATTATTAGACCTTGTTTTTCTTGAAAATATTAACTTTAATATCTCCCAAGGAATCCTATATCAATAAAAACCACGAATTAATGCTTAATCAAATAATAGAATTCATCAAGGCGAACTAGAACACACATAGCTCAAGCTAAGAGCACTACTTTTCTCGTCTAAACTCTAAGTGAATGCTTTGTTTCAAAAATTTTTTTGAACACAACTTAAACATTATAAATAAGTATTTTATTACTTATATACTTAATATATGATTATTAACTCATTAAGAACATAAGAAGTCCTCAAAACAAGGGTAAATACATAGAGATTAGGACACTTAGGTGCATAAATTCAGCTAAGATCATCATCCCACACATAAAGCCTAGTTTGTCCTCGAAAAAATAGTTACTTTGAGAATTATTTAAGGAGGAATCGAGCATTTTTACTACAAAAAAAAAGTCACTCAATCTACCACTACAATGGCTGCACAAATAGCTAGTTCCACACAAAGCATGTCATATACAATTGAAACTCATGAACACTACTTCAAAAAATCCAAGCCTCATGAATTGAATCAATCAATTTGTCAAACTTATGCATATTAATTACTCTAAAGGATCATAAAAGTTACATAATGAGCATCAAACATGTGCCTTCACCATAAAAGAGTTACCCATATTAACTTACCGAGATGCAATATATTATAAGAATGGGCAGAAGTATCAAATTTTGCTCACTCTCCTAAATAATTCACATGTTTCTAAAAGAAATCATAGTGTTTGCCCAAGTGTAGTAATCCCCTAATATCATAATATTAAGGCTCAAGATCAAATAGGACTTTTGGGATTGTAATGTAGGCTAAGGTACGAGTAGGAACTATTTTGTCCAGTAATAGTAGCTCAACTATTCTTATTGTATTATAATGACACTCAAGTCCATTTCTCATATTTCTTCTTATTTTTTCCATTTAGAGTCCCAAGTAATTTATGACTTGCTAAAACATACAATTGGTTACCATGTAGTTTGTTTTCTTTTAGATCCAATTCTCTATTTTAAAGCCTTTTCTGGTTCATAATGGCTATCGGGCAAAAAATTCAATCAAATGACCTTGTATACCAATTTTGACTGTTCCAGCAACTCTAGAATGTTGATTTTCCATTAGGTGGACCCTTCATTTGGGTCTTGAGGCTTCAGGACTTGATTGGGATATTGGTCGAAAGATAAGAAAATGGCAAGTGGGTATGGGAACTACTTTTTAGCAAAATAACATTAGATGGAAATTTTGACCTTATCATTGAGTTTGGAACATTGAACTTGATAGTGTAGCATAGTTTTTTTATGCATACGGGATTCTGCTTGAATCCAGGGGTTGCCAAAGACTCAAAAAAATTTAAAGTCTCAAACCGGTGCTCGATATCTGGTGTGACCGCTAAAGCGGCCATTTGGGTAATTTAGCAAAGGGAACTTTAGTTAAACTAGATCAGCCAGTAGGTATCGCTTTAGCAACAAACTCTAAAGTGGCCTAAGGTCCACTTAAGCATCATACCTATTAAGCGAGGGACTACTTTAGCCATAAGATATAAATGTTAGGGCAGATAACGATCAGAGGTGAGATCTTGATAGATTTGTCAATTAGATTTTGTAATAGAGTTGTTTCAAACTAGTGGAGCTTAGAGTTAAGTTCCAATGGAGTCTGTAATCATGAGTTTGAGTATAGTGGATTGTTGAATGGTTGTAAAGGCAATCCATGTTTTTTCCTTCCTTAAGCAAAGAGGTTTTCATGTTAAGTCTTTGTGTTCTCTAATTCCCTACAAATTGTTGTTTCCTTACTGCTTTACTATTTTATTGCATGTGTTTGACTTTAAGGGACCTGATCCACTGTAAGTATGGTGCACCCCCCACATTTTAATAATTTGTATCACAAAAAGGTACTTTAAAATGTTCATACCTAGAGTGATTTATTGATTATGATGGCTTTACTTAATCTGGAAAAAGGGCAATCTACCACTAGACCACCCTTTTTTAATTGGTAGAACTATGGGTGGTAGAAAACCATGATGTATGAATTCATTATAGTTGAGGGCAGTGAGCTGATGGATATAATACTTGATGGTTCTTATGTGCCTGTTAGAGAGGTCAAAGAAGGAGACATAACAATGATGGTTGTCAAAACTAGGAGAGAGTTTGATTATGATGATCGAAAGAAGGTTGAGAAGAAGTACATGGAAAAGAAATTATTTATCTGTGGCATAGGACCTGATGAATATAACAGGATATCTGCTTATGAAAATACTATGAAAATATGAGATTGCTTGAGCACTGCTCTTAAAGAAAACACTGATGTGAAGGATTCAAAAGTTGATATGCTGACTACTCAGTATGAAACCTTCACCATGAAAGAAGGAGAAACTATCTAAGAGATGCATACTAGATTCACTTCAATCACCA
>NC_061117.1:96480404-96535599 GCF_002878395.1 Capsicum annuum | reverse complement strand
TTATTTTTTCCATTTAGAGTCCCAAGTAATTTATGACTTGCTAAAACTTACAATTGGTTACCATTTAGTTTGTTTTCTTTTAGATCCAATTCTCTATTTTAAAGCCTTTTCTGGTTCATAATGGCTATCGGGCAAAAATTTCAATCAAATGACCTTGTATACCAATTTTGACTGTTCCAGCAACTCTAGAATGTTGATTTTCCATTAGGTGGACCCTTCATTTGGGTCTTGAGGCTTCAGGACTTGATTGGGATATTAGTCAAAAGATAAGAAAATGGCAAGTGGGTATGGGAGCTACTTTTTAGCAAAATAACATTAGATGGAAATTTTGACCTTGTCATTGAGTTTGGAACATTGAACTTGATAGTGTAGCATAGTTTTTTTATGCATACGGGATTCTGCTTGAATCCCAAGGGGTTGCCAAAGACTCAAAAAAATTTAAAGTCTCAAACCGGTGCTTGATATCTAGTGTGACCGCTAAAGCGGCCATTTGGGTAATTTAGCAAAGGGAACTTTAGTTAAACTAGATCAGCCAGTAGGTATCGCTTTAGCAACAAACTCTAAAGTGGCCTAAGGTCCACTTAAGCATCATACCTATTAAGCGAGGGACTACTTTAGCCATAAGATATAAATGTTAGGGCAGATAACGATCAGAGGTGAGATTTTGATAGATTTGTCAATTAGATTTTGTAATAGAGTTGTTTAAAACTAGTGGAGCTTAGAGTTAAGTTCCAATGGAGTCTGTAATCAAAAGTTTGAGTATAGTGGATTGTTGAATGGTTGTAAAGGCAATCCATGTTTTTTCCTTCCTTGAGCAAAGAGGTTTTCATGTTAAGTCTTTGTGTTCTCTAATTCCCTACAAATTGTTGTTTCCTTACTGCTTTACTATTTTATTGCATGTGTTTAAGGGACCTGATCCACTATAAGTATGGTGCACCCCCCACATTTTAATAATTTGTATCAGAAAAAGGTACTTTAAAATGTTCATACCTAGAGTGATTTATTGATTATGGTGGCTTTACTTAATCTGGAAAAAGGGCAATCTACCACTAGACCACCCTTCTTTAATTGGTAGAACTATGGGTGGTAGAAAACCATGATGTATGAATTCATTATAGTTGAGGCCAGTGAGCTGATGGATATAATACTTGATGGTTCTTATGTGCCTGTTAGAGAGGTCAAAGAAGGAGACATAACAATGATGGTTGCCAAAACTAGGAGAGAGTTTGATTATGATGATCGACAGAAGGTTGAGAAGAAGTACATGGAAAAGAAATTATTTATCTGTGGCATAGGACCTGATGAATATAACAGGATATCTGCTTATGAAAATACTATGAAAATATGAGATTGCTTGAGCACTGCTCTTAAAGGAAACACTGATGTGAAGGATTCAAAAGTTGATATGCTGACTACTCAGTATGAAACCTTCACCATGAAAGAAGGAGAAACTATCTAAGAGATGCATACTAGATTCACTTCAATCACCAGTGAGTTGTATTGATTAGAAGAAGTTATTCCTCTGTATAAATAGGTGAGAAAAATTCTAAGTGTTCTTCCTAAATCCTGGGAAAGAAAAGTAGATTCTATAACTGAGGAAAAAAACCAAAAAACTCTTACAACGGATGAACTTATTGGTAATCTAAAAAATCATGAACTCAAGAAGCAACAAGGGTAAGAGAAGAAGAAAGAAAAATAAGAAAAATCTCTGGCATTCAAGGCTTCAAAATTTAATTTAAGTGAAGAAGGCACTGATGTTGCCTATTTGGAAAAAAAGATTGTTAGAGCTATTAAGAGAATTTGGTAGTTTCAAAGAATAGCAAGTAGTAGCAAAAAGAGAGGCACTATTGAAGTTTGTCACAAATGTGGAAGTCCCAAGTATTTATTAAGGACTTTCCAATGTAAAAAATGGAATATCAAGAATGTCTCAAGACTGGAGGTGACAAAGGAAAGAATAGGGACCAAGTCCTTGTAATATCAAGAGAAAGCTTGCAGCTAATTATGCAGTAAAGAAGGCACTAGCAGTCTGGAGAGATTCCTTCGTTGAATCAGATAAAGCTGAGAAGTCTGAAGATATGTCCATGCTAGCTATAGAAGATAGTGAAGTTATCTATTGTTCCTTATTTGATCTTATGGAAAACACATAAGATGAAGAACAAAATGAGGTAACTCTGTCTAACATTAAAAAACATAAATAACTACTCTTCTAAGAAGATAAAAACACTTGCAAATATGCTGATTAATTATGCGTGTATACTGACTGCTAAAAAATATGTTAGAAGAGAATTTAGAAAATTAAGAGCTTGAATTATTTGCTTTAACTCTCCAGATATCTGAAATAGAGGAACAGTTTACTAAGTTGAAATATGAAAATTTGAGCTTAATGAATCAACTGAAGAAAGTGGATGAATCTAATGGTAAAGGGAAGAAAGAAGCATCAAGGCTTCAAATTTATCTTGAAGAAAAGTTGAGGTATTCTCAAGAGCATCTTATGAATGCAATCCATAAGAATGAAGAATTAGAAAGGGACCTAGTTCATATAAGGGAAGAACTTAACAATTCACTAAAATAGACCACATCCTCTCAAATCCTTTCTAATTTAACTGGTTAGGGTGTCATAATGGTAAAGGCCTTGGATATCATTATAAAAAAAAATCACTTAGGTATCAAGGGAAAGCTATTCATATTATTAGAAATAGGGTCCACAAACCTCTATGTACTCTTTGTAGAAGATATGGACAATTGAAGAAAAACTATCAGTATTGGCTTAGAGCTAGAATGGGCAATACTAAATACACCTAGTAAGAGAATTGTTATGCTAAGGTTTTCATGCCCTTGAAAAATGTTAAGAAGAACTCTCCACCTAGATAGGCCAAGAAATATTTTATCACACCTTTGTCTTCCTATTAGGAACTCAAACTCAAGTGGGTTCCCTAATCTAACAAATGACTATGTTTGCAGGTACGAGAAAGGAAATGCAGTTAGAACTGGTTCATGGATGGTGGATATTCAAAGCATATAACTGGGAGGACTGGTTGTTTTTTCTCTCAAGACACTTCCAGGTGGAGATGTCTCTTTTGAAAATGATAAAAAGGGTTATATTTATGATTTGGGAAAGATTTGAAAATCACCTGATCAACCAATAGAAGATGTGTAATATGCGAATGTCCTTAAGTACAGTCGTCTAAGTGTTTCTCAAATCTGTGACAAAGGTAATGAGGTCAAATTCTAATCTGATTGATGTACAGTATCAAAGTTGATAGCTGCGAGAGTTATTCTCAAAACCAAGAGGATAAAAATATTTAAGTATTTGATTTAGAGTCTGTGGCTAATGGGGAATTAACTCGCTTAAGTGTTCGAAGTAAAAAGTTTGATTTATGGTACAGAAGGTTGGGACATATAAGTTCCTCTTTGCTTAACAAGGTGATTTCAAAGGACCTTGTCTGCAGCAATGCCAAAGCTAAAATTTCCAAACACCTACGTCTGTAATTCTTGGGTTAAGGGCAAACAAACTAGGTTTTCCTTTAGGAAGAAGAAGCAAGTGTGTACTTCTAGGGCCCTTGATATACTGCATATGAATCTATGTGGACCTATTAAAGCCCAAAGTAGAGGAGGAAAGAAGTATGCATCTGTCATTGTGGTTGACTACTCCAAGATTACCTAGACAATGCTATTGAAAACCTAGGATTAAACCTATGAGGTTCTGGTTACTTTTTCCAAGAAAATTCAAATGAAGTTGAATTGTAAGATTGTAGAATTTACATCTGATCATAGAACTAAATTTAAGAACTCCAAAGTAGAAGGATTCTGTGCTGAAAATGGAATCAATCATAACGTCTTTTCCCTAAGGACTTTTCAGCAAAATAGAGTTGTTGAAAGAAAGAACAAAACCCTCATAGGGATTACCAAGACCATGTTGATTGATAGTGGGCTGCCAAAGAACTTTTGGGCTGAAGCTATAAATACTGTTTGCTATGTGAAAAGTATGTGCTTGATTAGATCACTCCTGAACAAGACCACATGTGAGCTTTTGTTCAATAGAAAGCCTTATCTTGACTACTTCAGACCTTTTGGGTACAAATACATTGTTCTAAACAATGGAAAGACTGATCTAGGAAAGGTTGACTCCAAAAGTAATGAAGTAATATTTGTAGTCTACTCCTCAACAAGCAAGACATACAGAGTTTTCAATAAAAGAATTTTGTGTGTTAAAGAAAGTATGCATCTAGTATTTGATGAGTCAGGAAAGGTAATGAATCTAGGTAATGGTAAAGATTCAAAAATTAATGAACTCATTCCTGTTTAAAAGGATGATATTGCCAAGGATGATCGTCAAGGATTAAATGAGGCAGATGAGAATGATAAAGGTGATGGTGATCCAAGATCTCAGTTAAAGACATATTCTACAATTGAAAAACATTAAGAAGGGTCTAATCAAACTCCCTAAGGACTTTGTCCTAGTGGAACTTATTTTGGAAGGGCAAACTGGAGGCACAAATCTTTTCACCTCCTTGAGAATCTAACTGCACCTTTGGAAACTGGACTCCAAATAAGATCTCAAGCTAGAAATTTCATAACATTCTTCTCATTCCTAACCTATATTGAGCCTAAAAATCTAAAATAGACCCTGAAAGATGTTGACTGGATCAATACAATATATGAGGAGCTTCAGCAATTTGATAAAAGTAAAGTCTGGCACCTGGTCCCCAAACCTATTGACAGAATAATTATTGGGACTAAATGGGTGTACAAAAACAAGAAGGATAAACATGGAACTATCAAAAGAAATAAAGCAAGGTTTGTTGGTCAAGGCTATAACTAGGAGGAAGAAATTAATTATGATGAGACATTTGCCCCTATAGCAAGGATATAGGCTAATAGGATTCATATTGCTTTTATATGGGGTTCAAACTCTTCAAAATAGATGTCAAAAGTGATTTTCTAAATAGAAAATTATAGGCAAAAGTCTATGTTAAACAACCTCCTTATTTTGAAGATGCAGATTTTTTTGATCATGTGCTTAAATTGGATAAAGCTCTTTATAGATTGAAATAAGCACCAAGGACTTAGTACGAGAAACTTTCAAAGTTTTTCTGAAAATTGGCTTTAAAATAGGGCAAGTTGATAATACTCTTTGTTTAAAGTCCAGAGGTAGAAGCTTACTGATTGTTCAAATATATGTTGATGACATAATCTTTAAAGCTACTTCTGAATCCTTATGTAAAGAGTTTGCAAAGCTAATGGGGAGTGAATTTGAAATGAGCATGATGGGTGAACTCAATTTCTTCCTAGGCTTGCAGATAAAGAAAACTTCTCAAGGGATAATGATTTGTTAAGAGAAGTACATCAAGGAGTTACTGAAGAAATATAACATAGAAGAAACCAAGACAATTAAAAATCTAATCGAAATAAGTTCCAGGATGTATAATGATGACTTTGGTCCCTCGATAAATGAGACCATGTATAGAGGGATTATTGGATCCTTATTATAACTCATTCCAAGTATAGAAGATATTATGTTTAGTGTGGGAATATGTGCAAGATTTCAGGACTATCCTAACGAGTCTCATTTGAAAGCTGCTACAAAAATTCTCAAGTATCTAAAAGGTACAGGGGACTTGGTCTTGTACTATCCTTCTAGAAACAGTTTTAGATTTGGTAGGATATGTTGATGTTGATCATGGTAGATATTTGGTGGATAAAGAAAGCACCTCTCGAATGGCTTATTTTTGTGGTTCTTCCTTAATCTCCTAGGGTTCTAAGAAGAAGAATTTAGTTGATTTATCTACCATTGAAGCTGAATATGTGGTTCCAGCTTCTTGTTGTTCTCAATTATTATGGATCAAATAGAAACTTAAGGATTTTGAGATTGTCTAAAACATTATTCCTCTTTTGTGTAACAATATAAGTGCTCTTAACAAGGCTAAGAATATAGTGCAGCATTAGATGACCAAGCATATTAATGTAAGGAATTATTTTCTAAGAGACTATACTGAGAAATGAGTTATTTGCAAGATGTCTTGCAAGAGTGAAGATCAGATAATAGAAATCTTTACTAAGCCTCTGCACAAGAAATAATTTGTGAAGAATAGGTTGAGACTAGGGTTGATCAAAATAACCTAACCTTCTAGATGAATCAGTGTTTCTCCCTAAAATTGGTTATGATCACAAGACATTTATCCTTGATAAAGTATGTATTTGTTGGTATACCTCAGTATAATAACTTTGATGGCATACATGCATGGGAGTAACTTTATAAGAGGACATATGTGACATGTACAAATTTAAGGATTCACTTAAGAAAGAGAGGGACCTGCTCTATTTCTCAGGTTAGCATCATGAATGTGCATTTTTTAATGTTCTGACAGAAAAAATTGTGTTTTAACTCTCTGTGTTAGAAATTTGTATTATCATAAAAGGAAAGATAAGTCACCCTCTTCTCACTCCTTCAAAAGCTCATCCTTGTGTGCATATGTTCCCCTAATGCCTTTATAGGATCTGTGGTCTTTTTCTTTTCAAAGGAGCACCTAATTTGAAAAAGTCATGTCCTCAAAATTTAGTGTAGATAAATATACCTTCTCAAACCTTATTTAGAATGCCAATCCCTCTTTACCCTTCCCATCTCTATCAGGACAACACATGACTAAACCAGTCTTCACAGCCACCTTTATGGATGAACTTCAAGTGAATCAAATCCATAATAAAATTGTTGAGTTTCTTCCTAAAGTCTCATTGTCTAAGAATATCATTTTATTCAAAGAGTCAACCAAGTTAAGTCATCCTATCTTTTTAAAGTCAGACTCATTCTTCACTCAACTTATTGATGATGATTTATCCCCTAAAACACATAATCATTCTAACAATATAATGACAAGTTATGATTGGCTTGCTAAAAACCTTATTTTGCTATCAATTAACCCTAAAAGGAATCTGTTGGATCCTAAGACACAAGATGTCAATATGAAAACAAGAAGTTCTAGCATAAAATCTAGGAATCCTACTATGAAGCAGCAGATATCAGAGGGACCTAGCCCCAAAAAAAGGAAAATGACTAAAAGAAAATCTATCATTACTTCTACTTAAAGGAAATAGAAGAAAGAAAATAAGCTTGTGCCTAAGGAAGTTAGAAACAAGTTCTTGAGAAATTAAAAAGTACTGATTAGAAGGGTTTTTGACTCAAGTGTATTACCAAAACTAGGCGTGATGGAATTAGTTGAGCTTGTTAAACATCACTAATAGCTTCATCTTATGGAAGGACCCATTACTATAATTATTGATGAGGTAGTTAGGGAATTCTACTCCACATTGGATTATTCTAAAGACAAACTAAAGATAAATGTTGTGGTTTAAGGGAAGAAGTTGAATCTTGATGTTGCATTACTTTAAAGAATTTTAGATGTTCCTATCAATGGTGTGAGGATTGTTTAAAAGCAATAGCCTTCAATGGAGTTTATGGAAAATTTATCAAAGGTTAAAGAAAAATTTATGATTGCAATAAATAGGAAATCACTAAAAAGTAAGTTGCAATTAGTCTTTGATTTTGCTAACAAAGTTATTCTACCAAGATCATAAAAGAGAAACATTGATTCAGCTATTGATTTGTATTTGATGAAGTGTCTTAGCAGTTTTGAGTTCATTAGTTTACCTATTTTAATGATGGAGCACATATATAAACTTGTTCATGGGAAAAATGGAAAACATGGCATACCTTACAGAAACTAGTTGAACAGAGTGTCTTATTATTTTTGTATTTTCTATGAAAATAGAATTCCTGGAACTATGATACAACTATTTAATATGAAAACTCTGATCAAAACTGAGTGTATAGAAAATAAATTAGGTTACATCTCTCAAGGGGAACTTAGCATAGTAATAGAGAAATTGAAGCTCAATACAGATTCTAAGGATGCAAGGATTAGCGAATAACAAATGACAATTCAACATCTTTCTAATAAGGATTCAATTGTCTCAGCAGAGCTTAGGATTGAGAATGCTGAACTAAAGAAGAGAATTTCAAATCTAACTAATGAGGTTCTTAGCTTGAATGCAGAAATAAAGTAGCTAACGAAGCAACTGTTATGCTGTCATGCTACATGAAATAATAAGATTGCTCTACTTCTCTAAACCTTCTTCCCAAGTCTTTCACCTATTCAAATTTTCCTTATACCTATGGCCTTTTCTATGGAATATATAAATCGTGCACAGAAATAAGAATTACCTTTTACATATGAATGAATCCTTATTTGTTGTTTCATCTATCTCTATTTTACTTTAAAAAGTGTTCTTTATGTTAGTATTTCCCAGTGGCCATGAGTTAACTAACTTGTGATTATTTTACTCTTAGTTTACTGTTATCTTTTTTCAAAGATGCCAAAAGGGGGAATACTAAATTCATGTAGTAGGGACCAAGTGTATGTTGGATGATGTGTTTTGGACTAGGTACTAGGTGTATATATATTGAATATTGGTGATTCATGATGATGTACTAATAGGGGAAAGGAATGATGGTGCATGATGATAGGGAGAATAATGGTGCATGATGATGGGCGATGCATGGTGCATAGTAATAGGGGAACATTCATCAACAATAGTGGTGATCACTCTAATTGAATGAGATGAATGAATTTTGATGCTAAAAAATGTGTGGTTCAGTTTTCATCATCAAAAAGGGGGAAACTTTCTATATTTGTTTTATGATAATTAGATGAAAATAAGGGACCAGGTCCCTAGGTCTTCATGAAAACATACAGTTGTCACTGTCTTGTGCAGTTTTGTCTATTAGTGTAAAAAACTGTGCAGGTAAGCTATGTAGCATTTAGGACACCTGGCTTAGTAAAAATTCTACCTTAATCATTATCTAGCTATAAGTATAAAAGAATTATCCTTAATTCCATAGTTTTTTCAATCTAGTTATTCAAGAGAGAAATCAGCAAAAAATCAAAGTGTGTGTTTATGTGTCAATTTTTGTTCTATAAGTTAATTACTCATCTTATAATAGTAATTTTTTTCTTGTGCTTGTACAATACTTAGGTAGAGTTACCTAAGTTGATAATGGTTAGAGTTAATCAATATTGAGGTGATATCTTGAAAGAGTTGTAAAAGAGAGTTTGTAATAGATTTGCTGCAAACTAGTGGATCTTAGAGTTAAGTGCCAATGGAGTCTGTAATCATGAGTTTGATTATTGTGGATTATTAAGTGATTGTGAGGGTAAGCCCTTGTTTTTCCTCTCTTGAGCAAGGAGGTTTCCATATTAAGTCTTTGTGTTCTTTAATTTCCAGCAAAGTGTTGTTTCCTTACTGCTTTACTATTTTATTACCTGTGTACGACTGAGGGACTTGGTCCCTTGTAAGTGTACTGCACCTCCATATTTTAAAAGTGACAATGAAGAACTGTTATCATATGCCTCGTATTGGTGATTATTTGACCAGCTTCAGAGAGCAGTGGTGTTCTCAAAGATTGATATGAGGTTTGACTATCATCATTGGAGGATTTAGAGTGATAATGTCCCAAAGACAACCTTTAGGACTCATTATGGTCACTATGAAATCCTAGTGATGCATTCTGGGTTGACTAACACCCCAAGCATATTTATGGATTTGATGAACTGCGTGTTCCATCCTAATTTGGATTCTTTTGTGATTGCGTTCATCGACGACATCATTATATATTCAAGTACCATAGAGGGATCATGTGTAGTACTTGAGGATTATACTTAGACTTTAAGGGACTATATGTTTTTTCCAAGTTCTCCAAGTATGAGTTTTTCTTGAGTCAGTGTCGTTCGTAGGACATGTGGTGTCTAAGGAGGGGATTAGGTAGAACCGATGAATATTAAGGCTATTTATGATTGGTCCAGACCTACATTTCCTACTGAGGTTCATACCTTCATTAGTTTGGCCAGTTATTATAGACGCCTCATTAAGAGATTTTTTACTATTATGGCACCGATGATAAGATTGACTTAGAACGAGGTTCCTTTTTGATTGTTCAAGAAGTGTGAGTCATGATTTGGGAAGCTCAAGGTATTTCTTACTTCATCTCCTATTTTAGATCTACCTATTAAGGGTGAGGGATTCACTATGTATTATAATACTTTGGATGTTGGCTTTTGTTGTGTATTAATGCAGTAGGGTCGGGTTAATTCCTATGCATCAAGGCAGCTGAAGGTGCACGAGTGCAACTACCCAGTCATGATTTGTAGTTGGTAGTAGTAGTTTTTAGGCTTAAGATTTGGAGGCATTATCTTTATGGTGTGCATTGTGAGATATTCATAGATCATCATAGTTTTCAGTAACTTATGACCCAGAGAGAGCTAAATACTAGGTAGTATAGATGGAATGAGTGGCTTAAAGATTATGATATCTCTACCTTGTATTATCCAGGCATGGTGAATGTAGTAGAAGACACCTTGAACCAAAAGGCAATGAGTATTGTTAGCTTGGCTTGTGTTTTCATTTATCAGAGGAAGTTGGCATGGGACATTCAGTCCTTATCCAACTTGATTGTACGACTTGATATCTTAGATCCTAGGAGGATTCTTGCTAGTGTTGAGGCAAGGTCCTCTCTATTTGAGCAGATTTGAGACTGCCAATTTGAGGATTAGAGACTTCGCATCATTCGTTATTAGGTGTTGACTGGTGAGTCTAAGAGGGCTATCATAGATTCTGAGGGTGCCTTTAGATTTGATAGTCATATTTTTGTTTTGAGGGTTAGAGATATAATGCAGTCGATCTTGCGTAAGGCTTATAGCTCTAGATATTTTATTCTCCTTGGTATAACTAAGATGTATAAAATTTTGAGACAGCATTATCGGTGGAGTGGCATGAAGAGAGATGTGGTAGACTTTTTTTCTTGTTGCCTATGTTATCAGTAGGTGAAGATCGAGCATCAGTGACCAAGCAGTTTGTTTCAGAGGTTGCCTATTCTCCAATAAAAATGGTAATGGATAAACATGGGCTTTGTTAGTTGGTTGCCTCATACTTCCCATAGTTTTAATGTTATTTGGTTTATTGTCGATCGATTGACCAAGTTGGCATATTTATTTCTAATCCAAATATCCTTAATATTGAGTGGTTAGCCAGTAGCTATGTTAGGGAGATAGTCTATTTTCATGGTATGTCTATACTTATTATTTCAAATTTGGGTTCGGTGTTTACTTCTAGCTTTTAGAGAGCATTTTAGGAGGATTTGGATACTCAGGTATATCTTAGTATAGTCTTCCATCCTCAAATGGATGAACAGTCAGAGCAGACTATTCAGGTTCTTAAAGACATGCTCCAAGCCTATGTTATCGATTTTAAAGGTAATAAGAGTAACACTTACCCTTGGTAGAGTTTGAATATAATAACAGTTATAATTTGAGCATTGAGATGGCACCTTTTTGAGGCTTTATATGGTAGGATATGTTATTCAATATTTGGATGGTTTGAGACTTCCGAGATTAGTCCTCCTGGTAGCAACTTACTTCAGGAGTAATTGGATGAAGTCAGGGTAACTCAGGATAGGTTTAGAGCAGGTCAAAGTAGACAGAAGGCTTATGTAGATCATAGACTTTGTTCCATGAGATTTGGAGTTGGTGATTGAGTATTCCTCTTTGTAACACCCACAAAGTGTGTGATGAAGTTCAGGAAGAAAGGCAAACTCAGCCCTAGATACACTAGACCCTTTAAGATCTTTTAAATAGTTGGTGAGATGGCTTTTGCATTATCATTACCCCTATATTTTTTGACTAGTCATTTAGTTTTCCATGTTTCCATATTGAGACGATATATTTCCTACCCATCTCATGAATTTAAATAGGACTCAGTTTAGTAAGATGTGTGTTTGACCTCCGTAGAGGAGCTTAAAACACCCCAAACTTTGGTCCTTGCAAATTTCTTAAGTTTTGAACCTTCTGTTCATCATACGACTCACACCATATATCATATGGCTTGGTGACATGTCTAGGGAATGTAGTAGTATCTTTATTAGTATATTGATTGACCAAGTTCTACCTTTGGTATGATAGACTTTGCACAAGTCATATGTTAATATAACGAGAGGGTTGAGTCCAATCCTATGTTGTCTAATGTCTAGCACTTGGTGATCTGCCTTGTATACGACTTGAGGGTACTAGTCGTATGGTGTTGGTGATGAGTTGGGAAAGGGAGTCATATGTTGGATAGAATGTAGTGTCCAACCATTTATTTGGGTGATGGTTTAAGGGTACCACTCGTACAATATGGTGACAAGTTGGAGGGTTCACTCGTACCCACCAATGAATTTTCCACAACTTTTAAGCTAAGGGTAGTTTGGACATTTTCCACCGCAAGCACTTAAGACCCCACATCCTATAACATTTATTGGGCATTCATTCAAAACTTTAGAAGATTAAAAACACTCTATAAACTCTCTCTCTAAAAACCTCTTAAGAAGATTGGGCTTGAGTTTCTTTAAGGTGGTCATCTAGAGGCTTAAGGATCAAAATATTTCTATGAATCTTCATAACTCAGGCATGTGACACTTCCTTCATTGTTAGCTCACAAAAATCATGTGTTTTAAACATTGTTCATGAATCATTAATGGTGTATTTGAAAACTATGGTTGTAGGTTTGAATGTATAATGTTGAGTATTGTTTTCTCATGGTTTAAATTATGATTATACATTTTTTATAATGTTTTAACACATGTGGTGCTTAGGGATTGTGATTTAAACTAAGGGGTTATGGTTAACCCTAACTTGATGGGTTTTTTAGGTTGAATAATACGTTGATAATGGTATGCCGTCAACCCATTTGTGAAATTTCCTATGAGAATGATCTATTCATATGTTGAATTATGTTTGAAACTAAGGCATTGGCCTATGAATGTTAATGATTGACATATGGTTTCCCAAAATCCTTGTTGGCCATAAATTGATTTGAATTATAACCTTGGTGGTTTGAATTACTAAATGGGTTGAGTCCCAAAGTTGATTGATAATGTTTATGGCATATGGTACGCTTGCAAGTGGGTTTGGTATGACGATACTAAAAGAATTTCTTTGGTAAGTAATTAGATTAATGGTTGTGCATATGTCTAATGAATGTTTTAATTAGGCTTTAAAGCGGGATGTGTAGTCAAGCCATGAAAGTAGAGTCCAAAGGAGTTACACTAGAAATGTGCTAGCCAATGCGGGTGTCTATATGACCAGTAGGTTCTAGTTTCCCAAATGAATATATCAATGGGAAGGAGTCCCCCTTAAAGGCATATACAGTTATGGATATTCTCTTATTCGTGCGAGTACAGGCAATGAGGCCCTTTAAGATAGTAGAGAGCAGAGCCCATATAGCCTATGGGTGCCTTATGATATGAAGGTTATTCTACACAACCCAGGTTAAGATTTTTAAATACATGTTAACTATCGTCGGACGTTATATCCCCATGCGATACAGGTGCTGAAACTTCTTCTACTTTTCCTGCAGAGTGATCAGGTCTTCGAGTGGATTGTAATTTAATAGTGATATATTAAGCTTCCATACTCTGGAAGACTTTATTTTATGGTCTTTATTTCCCATGCTTAGATATTGTTTAGACTTTATTTCCCAAGCTCATGCAGACTCCTCTGTTCTACTTAGAGACACTGTTGATAGGACATACCTTACTTATGGGGTTTAGACCCGGTCTAGTGATCCAGTTCCTTATGCTCTCCTGGAGTTCCACCGATTCCCTTCAGTCTTTCTCGAGATCGTCAGGAAGATATGGCGAATGTTGAGTTTTGTCAGTCTATCCATATGTTTGCTTGGTTGGTAGATTTCCATGCTGAGTGTGGTTCTTTTGTTACCCCATCTTCTGAGGACACAAGGGTTTGCCTATTTATGTGATTGAGCCCTTTTATGTTCATAGGGGTCAAGGTTGAGGAGGATCCTTAAGCCTTTATTAATGTGATGGAGAAGATCTTGTAGATTATGCATGCACCAAATGTTTAAGGTATAAAGTTTATTGTCTACCAATTGTAGGATGTGGTGTAACAGTGGTACGAAGAGTAGGAACAGTCTAGAGGAAGTGAAGATGACTCTGTATTATGGGATGACTTCTCTAGTGCCTTTTTTTACCGCTTCATTCCTCAGTAGTTAAGGTAGACAAAAGTGGAGGAACTTGTGAATCTGAGTCAAGGTAGGATGACGATCTAGGAGTATGCCTTTAAATTTCATCAGTTGTCCAGGTGTGGTCCTGAGTTAGTGTCTGGCAAGATAGATAAATGCATAAGTTTGCTTCAAGGTTTACCGTGAGTTGATTCTGGAGAGTAAGGCTTCCTTATTTAACAAGGATATGGATATTTCTTGACTTGTGGTATATATGCAGTAGATTGAAGAAGAAAATAAGAAGTTGGCAGAGATTGCCAGAAGGTAGATAAGAAATTTAGATTTTCTAATCAGGGAGGAGGCCAGTAGCAGAGTGGTAGAGATGGGAGGAAATGGCCTAAGAAGAAGTGGAGAAGTTTTTCTTATTCTTTCTATAAGGCTAGTACTCCTTACTCGAAGTCATCGGGTGATTATTTCTCTCAGCATGGTAAAGGGTATAAGGCATAGGGTTCCTAATCTCATACTGGTGGGGCTCAGTTCTCTCCTTTATATCCTTCTTGTAGATTTTGTAGTCAGTCGCACTGTGGCCAATGTGAGAAGCGGATAAACCAATGTTTTAATTATGGTCAGATTGGCCATATACAGCATGATTGTCCTTCTAGGGTTGTTTCTGGGGCCAATAAGGTTCTTATTTCCTCTTCATCAGCTCCTGCACCAAAAGTTACTGCTTATACTTCTGCTATCGGTACTAGCTAGAATTGCCTATATATTCTTGCTTATCGTCAGGACTCTGAGGAATCTCTCAATGTCGTTACTAGTATGTTGAAACTCTTTTCATGTAATGTGTACTATTTACTTGATATGGGGTTTACTCTTTCTTATGCTACCCTATATATGGTTGTGCATTTTGGTTTTGGTCCTACTAGTATTTCAGAACATTTTACTATGTCTACCCCAGTAGGTTACTCTATGGTTTCTAGAAGAGTCTATAGGGGTTGTGTGGTATATGTTGGTGAAACATTGGTGGATTTATTTGAATTAGACATAGTTAATTTTGATGTCATATTAGGGATAGTTGGCTACGCTAATGCTATAGTTCTTTAGACTGTTGAGCCCGTAAGGTCATCTTTAATTTCCCTAATAAACTAATTATTAAGTGGTAGGGTGGTTTCCTAGAACCTAAGTAATGGTTTATATCATATCTTAGAGCTCGAAGATTGATCTCCAAGGGATGTCTCTATCATCTGGTCTGGGTTAAAGGTTCTAACTTAGAGGGTCCTTTTTGAATGTTGTCCCGATGGTGAGTATATTTCATGTGGTCTTCCCTGATGACCTTCTTGGTATTCCTCCCTATAAGGAGATTGATTTTGGGATAGATCTTGTTCCGAACACTCATCTTATATTTAATACCCCATATATAATGTCTCCGACTGAGTTAAAGGAGCTTAAGGATCAATCAAGGGATCTTTTAAACAACGGTTTTATTTGTCCTAGTGAGTCTCCATGGGGTGCACCAATTTTATTTGTGCATAAGAAAGATGGTTCCCTTCGGATGTCTATTGATTACCAGCAGTTGAATAAGATAATGATAATAAATAAGTACCCTCTTTCTAGGATAGATGATCTCTTTGATTAGCTTTAGGGTGCCAAGTTTTTCTCTAAAGTTGATCTAAGGTCCAAGTATCATCAGTTAAAGATTATGGAGGTGGATATTCCTAAGAAAACTTTTCGTACCCAGTATGGTCATTTTGAGTTCTTGGGGATGTCTGTTGGTTTGACCAATGCCCCTGCATCCCTCATAAACTTGATGAATAGGATTTTCCATCACTTTTTAAATTTGTTCATGATTTTCATTATTGATGATATTTTGGTATACTTAAAGAGTGAGGAGGGTCATGCCAATCACCTTCGCATTATGTTACAGACCTTGAATAGTAAGCAGTTCTCTAAGTGTGAATTCTGGTTGAACATTGTTACATTTCTAGGTCATGTTTTGTCTAGTTAGGGGATTGTGGTGGACCCTAATAAAGTTGTTGTAGTTAAGAGGTGGCCTAGACCCACGACTCTAATCTATATTCGAAGCTTCGTACATTTAGCCAGTTATGATAGGAGATTTACAGAAACTTTTTCTTCTATTGTTGCTCTGTTGACCAAGTTGACTTACAAGAAAATGAAGTTCTTGTGGTCGAATGCTTGTGAGGGTAGTTTTGATTAGTTAAAAGATAAGTTGACTTCAGCTCTGGTCTTGAAGCTACCTAAGGATACCGAGGGTTTTCATCTATTGTGATGCACCCTGGGTTGGTTTAGGTTGTGTGTTGATGCAACATGGCAATGTAGTTGCTAATTCCTCTAGACAATTCAAGGTGCATGAGAAAAATTATCCAACTCATGACTTGGAGCTATTGGTTATGGTGTTTGCATTGAAAATCTGGTGTCACTATTTGTATGGGGTTTATTATGATATCTTTTCTAATCATAAGAGCCTATAGTACATCTTCACTCATAAAGAGCTTAATCTCAAGCAAATGAGCTAGCTTGAGCTGCAAAGGGAATATGATACCTTCCAGGTAAAGCTAATGTAGTTGATGGTACTCTTAGCAGGTTATCCATAGGCAGTATAGCTCAGGTGGATGAGGATAAGAGGGAACTAGTAAAGGATCTTCACCGTTTGGCTAACCTTTGAGTTTGTCTCTTGAACTCTGAGGATGGATGTATGTTTGTGTAATAGGTGCCGTAATTATCTCTTTGTTCCAAAATAAAGGAGAAGCACATATTAGACCCTCTTTTGATTAAAATCAACGATGATACGAGTAAGTAGAAGGTGATGGTTTTTGAGATCGGTGGTGATGGTATCTTGATGTACCAAGAGAGGTTGTATGTTCTCGATATTGATGAATAGACAAGAAAGATTTTGGTTGAGGCCCCTGAAACACGATATATGGTTCATCCTAGTTTGACAAAGATGCATCATGACCTTATGGAGATGTATTGGTGGAATAATATGAAATGGAATATAGCTAACTTTGTGTCAAAGAGTATGGTGTGTCAGTAAGTAAAGGTGGAACCCATGTAGCCCGGTGGACTACTTCAAGAGATTGAATTACCGGTGTGGAAATAGAAGGTAATTAATATAGATTTTGTTACCGATCTTTTGCGGTTATGGAATGAGTGTGACTCTATTTGGGCCATCTTGGATAGGATGACTAAGTCCGCTCACTTTTAGCCAGTGATGTCTTCTTTTCTACCGAGGATTATGCAAAGTTGTTCCTTCATAAAGTTGAAAGTTGCTTGGTGCGCCTATCTTAATTATTTTGGATCATCGTGCTTATTTCTTAACTCTTTTTTGACACTCATTTTAGTGTGGTTTGGTGACTAAAATGAGACTTAGTACCGCTTTCCACCCGCAGTTAAATGGGCAAGCTAAAAGGACTATTGAAACTTTGAAAGATATGTTGCAAGCTTGTGTAATTAACTTTGGTAGTAGTTGGTATGACCACTTACCTCTCATTGAATTCTCCTTCGACAATAGTTACCACTCTAGCATTAGTATGGCTCCATTTGAGGCATTGTATGGAATGAGGTGTAAATCTCCTATTAGGTGGTTCAAGTTTTGTAAAGCAAAAATGTTTGGCCTGGATTTGGTATACCAAGCTACAGAGAAGGTGAAAATGGTTTAGGATAGGCTTAAGACATCCCAAAGTCGCCAAAATTCCTATGCGGACATAAGGCGAAGGAACTTGGAGTTTGAGGTTGGAGAATGGGTGTACCTAAAAGTGTCTCCCATAAATGGA
Organism: Capsicum annuum; assembly: GCF_002878395.1. Classification (NCBI taxonomy): domain Eukaryota; kingdom Viridiplantae; phylum Streptophyta; class Magnoliopsida; order Solanales; family Solanaceae; genus Capsicum; species Capsicum annuum. Next base: position 96,517,765 of record NC_061117.1, on the reverse strand, counting down.
GTAATGCAATTTGGGAAGAAGGGAAGATTAGTCCCTACTATGTTGGCCCGTACTTAGTTTTGAGAAGGATTGATAGTGTTGTATATGAGTTAAAATTGGACTCTGGCATAAGTTTCATTCATCCGGAATTCCATGTGTCCATGTTACAGAAATGCATGGATGATCCTTCGTTGGTTGTTCCATTGGATAAAATTGGTATTTTAGATTCCTTGTCCTGTGAGGACGTCCTAGTGATTATCATGAATTGGCAAGTTCATCGATTGTGAATAAAAGACGCGACTTTAGTGAAGGTTCTATGGAGGAACCAAAAGTCTGAGGAAGCTACAGAGGAAGTTGGTGAGGACATAAAGTCCAAGTATCCGTTCCTTTTCTTGATTCTAGAAATACATGCCTGAGGTATTTGTTGATCTTAAGATCTTTGTTTTCTGACTTGGTTAATGGAAAGATTGATTTCTTTGGCATCTTTATTTTCTAATTTAGTTAAAGGTAAGAGTAGAGGCATGTGGAATCTAAATCGTGCTTGTATTACCTGGTCCCATTATTCAAGGATGAATGATCCTAAATGGGGGAAAGTAAAATACCCCAAAATTTTGCCTTTGCAAATTTCATTAGTTTTAAACCTTTTATTCATCATACGACTCACACCACAACATGTATGGTGGGGTGATAGGTATAGGGATCCTAGTCCTATGTTGGTCAGTATGTTGATTGACCAAGTTCTATCCTTGGTATGATAGACTCCATAAAAATCATATGTTGATGTGACGAGAGGTCTAAGTCCAATCATATGTTTGCCAGTGTCTAACTCTTACTGATTTGCCTTGTATATGACTTGAGGGTACTAGTTGTATGGTGTTGTAATGAGTTGGGCAATAGAGTCGTATTTTAGACATAATATGGTTTCAACCTATTGTTTTGGTGATGGTTTGAGGGTACCACTCGTATGACATGGTGACGAGATCAATGGTCTACTCATACCCACCGGTATGTTTTCCATGGCTTTTAAGCTGAGGGTAATTTGGTCATTCGCCCCCCCCCCCAATCCCTTAAGATCCCACATCCTATAATACTTATTGGGCATTCATTCTGCACTTTAAAAGATTAAAAACACTCTCTAAACTCTCACTAAAATCCTCTTAAGAAGATTAGGCTTGGGTTTCTTCAAGGTGGTCATCTCGAGGCTTAAGGATCAAAATCTCTTAGAGAATCTTTGCAACTTAGGCATGTGACTCTTCCTTCATTGTTAGTTAAGAAAAATCATGTGTTTTGAACATTGTTCATGAATTCATGGCGAATTGGAAAACCATGGTTGTTGTTTTGAATGCATAATGTTGAGTATTGTTTTCTCAGGCTCAAATTATAATTATTCAAGTTTTGATAATGGTTTTGCATATATGGGTGCTTGGGAATCATGATTTAAACTAAAAGGTCACAGTTAACTCTAACTTGATGGTTTCTTTTGCTTAAATAATGCTTTGATAATTGTATGCTCTCAACCTATTTGTGAAATTGCCTATGAGAATGATCTTTTCATATGTTGAATTATGTTTTGAACTAAGGCATTGGCCTATGAATACTAATGATTGGAAAATGGCATCATGAAGACCTTGTTGTCCATAAATTGATTTGAATTGTAACCTTGGTGGTTTGATTGGGTAAATGGGTTTGAGTCCCTAAATGATTGAATTGAATTATTGTATCGATTATGACAATGGGTTCAAGTCCAAAAGTTAATTGATAATGGTTATGGCATGTTGTACGCTTGTAAGTGGGGTTGGTATGATGATACCAACGGAATGCCTTTGGTAATTAATTTTATTAATGGTTGTGCATATGTGTAATGAACATTTTAATTAGGCTTTAAAGTAGGATGTGTAGTCGGGCCATGAAAGTGGAATCCGCATTACTTACATTAGAAACCACGCTAGATGGTCCGGGTATCTACATGACCGGGAGGTTTGAGTACCCTGAATGAATATATCAATGGGAGGTTTGAGTTTCCCATATTGTATACATTGGTGCTTAAGTCAACTTGACTATTCCGTGAGGTTTGAGTGCCTCATAAAGGCATATATGGTTATGGATATTCTCTAATTTGTGTGGCTTCAAGCACTGGGGTGCTTCTAGCTATGGGAGAGCTGGTCCTATATAGCTCGTTGGTGCCTTTTTATTTGACGGTTATACTACACAGCCCAGGTTATGGTTTTCAAATACATATTAAACCTGGTTCCCTATCTCGAAATGATATATATATATATATATATATGTATGTATGTATCTGATTGCATATGATGATTTGTCTCCGTTTTGAATGATGGCATTACTTTATTCCTTTATCCCTGAGTTACATGCTAGCTCTCCAACCACTAACTGTCTTCGTACATTGTATCACCACACAATGCAGGTGCCGAAATATTTTCTATATTTCCTATACATTGATCAGGTGTTTGAGTGGTTCGTGAGATGACATTAAAGTTGTGAGCTTCCATACTTTGTAAGGATTCATTTCATCGTCTTTATTTCCCATGTCTTAGATCTTTTTTAGACTTTGTTTGAATATCTCCTTGGATATTGGTTTTGGCTACTGTTCGGGGCATGTCCCGACATTTTGTTGATTTTAGATTTTGTAGAGGCTTTGTTGGATACTATGGACTTGGGTGTGTCGATTTTGGTAGATTGGCTTGGTGATGGACGGTTTTCCGAGTACCGGGGGTTGATATAGACATTTTTTGAATAAATACCTGTCTTAGTTTATGTTATCTTATTATATGATCGGAATTCATCTGACACTTGAGCTTGTTGAGATGACTAGTTTAGGTGAAGGGGGGATCTCCGATCCCCGTGGGACTTGAGACACCCATCATGACCGGGACCTGGTTCGGATTGTGACAGAACCTGTGTTTATTTTGGCAAGGGATGACAGATGATTGTGCACTAGAGAGATTCCAGTAATTAAGGTTTAGTAGGGGCACTATCCAGTAGAGGAGGCTACTTGTGAGATTAAGAGCAACATGCGAACTTAGAATCCTCACTTGTTTGAGCCTTCAGGTACATCCTAACCCTTTACTTTCACGGATGAAGTTCTTTTAGTAGTGGATATTATATTGACCCTGTAGGTCATTTCTTTTATTTCCACTTATTTTTGTTGTTTAGAGCTTTCTTATAGTTTCCCAAAGTCATTTATGACTTTCTAGAACTAACAGTCCGTTTACCATGCAGGCAGTTCGTTTGATTTTTAGAGCTAATTTCCTATTTTAAAGACTTCGATGGTTTAAATTGGCTACCGTTAAAAAACTTTAGCCAAACAACCTCATATGTTAATTCAAACTCTTCCAGTAGATCCAGAACTTTGATTATAGATTAGGTGGACCCTTGGTTCAGGTCCTTAGGCTTTCAAACTTATTTAGGCCTATTAGTCGGAATAAAAGAAAATAGCAAGTGGGTGTGGGACCCATATTTTAGCGACACGGCCTCAAATAGAAATTTTGACTGCACCATTGAGTCCAAAATGTCAAATTTTATAGGGTAGCATAGCTCATTTGTACATACGAGATTCTAAATGAATCCCAAGGAATTGGCGGAGACTCGAAAAATTTTAAGTCTGCAACCGATGCCTCATCTCTGGTATGACCGCTAAATCTCTTTAGTTGTTTCCTAGGGATTGGCTCTTTGGGAAATTTAGTAGCCCTAGCTCGGTCACCAGGTACTGCTTTAGTAGTCACCTAGGTGTTTTAGCTACTAACGCTAAAGCAGCCCAAGGTCTACTTTAGCAGCCTGCCTATTCAATGGGGGACCACTTTAAAGGTCGCATGGGCACTTTAGCGCCAACCGCTAAAGAAGCTAAATATCCACTATAGCAGCACCCGCTTTCTAGGAAGGGTTTCTTAAGAGAGTAAACGATAAAAAGTGGAAATTCTTTGGAGAATTATTTGGGGGTGATCTTGAATCCTGGGAAAGGTTTATTTACATGATTATTCATTGAATTTTTGGTAAGCGTCCATTATTTTCATGATTTAATTATCAATTCTTATCTAAAATCCTAGAAGTTTGGTGACTTGATTTTGGCACCATCATAGCTCAAAATTCACCCATTTTGAGGGATAAATGTTCCTTGATCATAGTGGGATGTTGTGTTGGTTTAAAAAATGTGATTTCCATAAACAGACCCCACAAGCGATTTTTACTTAATTTTAGACCCAAAGCATAATAGTGCAGTATGGGTATCATTGTTCTCGCTTTGATGAGTAGATTGTAATTTTGATTGCGTGGCCCTTGCGAGAGTGTCTTAGAAAGAAAAACCATGATTTAACAGATTCTTCGAGTGTTTCTTAGGCATCCACGTAGGCCAGGTTCACCTTCTTCATAGATTGAGATAACTCATAGTATGTTTATGATATTATGCTAGATATGGAGTGGGATTTAGGTATTGGAGGTAGGAATGAGAATGTTTTGATTAATTGGACCACTTAGGGTATTTTGAAATCGTGAATTTGGGGGTAATTAGTTTAGTGATTCATGTTTTAGGTGAATTAGATTTCTTGTCTCAAGTTTAGAATGAAAACACCTTATTTACTTAAGGTAGGTAAAATTGGCCTGAGATATTTAAGATAAAGGATATTACCTTAGCTGTTATTATTTTAGTTAGAATTGACTAAGTTGTCCGTAATTAAGAAGGATTACTATCTTAGGGCTATTTATGGCTTATTCCACATCTAGGAATGAACTTTGGTACCTTATCCTAGCCTGAGGTAGATGTTTCCTAGAATAGAATTTAGGGATTAGAGTGGGCCCTCTGGCCCACCTTAGGCTAGGATTTGTGTTATCCAACTTATGTGCGCATGATATACCCTTATTAAGGTTTGGTTTGGGAATTAGGGAGATTGAATATATTTATTGAGTATGATAGTTAGATATGGGAAGATTGATGCTAATCTTAGGTATTTCTAAGGTTACTGCCTATATACATGATTAATGGTTTGATCTACAAAAATGGCCTATGAAATGGCTTACATATACATATGATTATTGATATGGCTTCCGGATAATGATTTATGACTTGTATATATAAATATTGTCATGTCTTTCAGATCTGATTAATGACCTAAATATGTAATTATTGATATGGCTTCCGAATATGATTACTAATATGGCCTATTAATGAGCTTACTAATATAAATATCGGTTAGTTATAAAATGTCTTATAGAAATAATATGGCTTTGATATGATATGTCTTATAGATATAATTTGGCTTAGATACCATATTGTCTACCGATATCATATGGCTTGTAGAAATAATTATGAGCTCCTAGATAAGATTGAAGTTATAGATGTGATTATTGGAATAACTTATGATTATGATTAGTGGCATGGTTTACGGGCATTGTTAATAACATAACTTCAAGGATGCAATATTGGTATACTCTAATGGATTAGTTTATCGGTATCACTGGTTGATGTGGTGCGTTTATAATGATCTTGATTAAATGAGTTTTGATTCAAGTCTGACAAATAATGATAATGATGATGATACTAATGAGTACTAGTTCAAGTACGGCATGGGGATTTATGTATTAGATGGTACTATTCGGATAGATTCTTTGTTATGGTATGATAATTTGGTGATTTACTTCTATTCGATTGTTTAATTCCCTTAATTGTTCCATCCAGGATTATGGGGGCCAACATTGGATTATTTACTTTTCCACACTTATTGGCTTATGGGGGGTCAATCTTGTATTTATGATGGTATGATTATTTTGTTAGTATCTTGTATGCATTGATTTATTTATGTACAACGATGTTAGGGCTTATTTCCAGGTTTTCCCTTTTACTCTAAATTAGCTTATTGGTATTTTTTATCTTATCATATTATATAATGATTTAGATCAGCCGATGATGCCTACTAAGTACCCATGGTTTTGTTACTCAAACAATACTTTTGTACCTTTTCTATACAAATTCGAGTACTAGTTCTCGCCGTTGATTCATTGTTCGTGCATGGGTGATTTCGAAGATTGGGTGTGCTCTTCGAGATGGAGTTACCCATTTTTCCTTCTATTTCTCTATGTGTAGTCTTTTATTTTTAAGTCAGATTGCATTTGACTATTCAGTACTCATAGTTTATTTGTAGTTGCTCTTGTATCGACATTACAGAGTCTTCAGGTGGTTGTTGATTCCCCATCTATCTAGTAGACCTGTATGACTTTTTTATTGCTATTTAAGTCTTTGATTGTATATTTTCGGCTTTTAGGCCATTTTCCACCAAGTTAGCCCATTGCTTCTAGATTCGGGCTATGATTTGACTTACCTACTAGTGAGATAGGGTAGGTGCCATAATGACTTGTAATTCAGGCGATGACATGACTATCTTCCCTAAGCACATTAATACATCACACATAACATTGAACTCTTTGCTCCACAACCAATTTTTCACCCCTACCTCAACCTTCACACGTCTCTTTTGTTTTTCCCCATCTCTTTAAGCTAGTTGTCATATATTAAGGAAGGAGTACGCTTAATCAACACATGATTCAATCTTTCTTATTTCATTACATTACTCCCAACCACAACGGATTAGCTTTTTTCAACACCACTAGCTACTACTTTGGGACTTCACTTTCACCGTTTTCCTTCTTATGATTAACAGTCCTTGACTATATTAATTGTAAACTAAAGCTCTTAGGAGCTTTGGATCAAATTATTTTCAATCAAAGAACCAACTAGCCTATATGTGAGGCTACCAACGAATATCTAAGGCTCAAAAGGGTCAACTAAGATTACGCACAAGGGTAGATAAAAGGGCTATAATGCATAGCTATCAAAGAAATAGATAAATCATCCCCTAAACCCACATTCCTTTTCACGTTACACACACACCAGGCAACTTCTAAACATCAATATGCAACAAGAAATACAATAAAAAAACTCACATCGCAAATGGCACATGCTCAAATCAAGTAGGATCCCTATAGACTCTAAACCAAGTAATAACACAAATTCTACATTAAGCCAACATCGCATAAGAGACATATAAATAAGCCTAGGAGTCCCAAAATTAGTCAGTCAACTTGACCAAGATGCTTTAACATTCAACACTCCTCGCATCATGTAATCACACATTGCAACTTTCAAGAAAATCACACTTATTCCTAACATATAAATTTTAAAATTTACTCCTCAAAATAAAAAGGGATATTAGGTTCAAAGGGTACCCCCTCAAAAAAGAATCGAAAAGAAAAACCAAGGGGTGGGTACATGTGTCCCTACTAGACTGACACCAACACTAAAACTAAGAACAAATGAAGAGAAAATCTTTTGGTAATTTTTTTTCAAATTTAGTCATAAACTCGGAAACAACTAAGAATTAAGAATCCTACAGCAGCACTTCACCCTAAACAATGGGAATTTTCCCTTACCCACACTTAAAAACATACTTTTTCCCCAAGTATAATTCAAAAGACAATTTGGAAATAATCAATGATGCCTCTAGGCCTATTTAGTAGCATCTCAATTATCAATGAGATCTAGTAAACATCACACCTGGTATTTGCCATGCTCCTTAGCTCTGATTTGAGGTACTCAGACTTCCCACCAACCTGTGACTCAAAAAAACCAAAAATAAATGTAAATTAAAAGGAAAATATGAAAATAAATACCAACCTTATCCTAGATTATCTTTAAAATAATGCCTGATTTAGTGTTGTGGCACGACCTATATCACTACTCATCATCCATATTTTTTTATCCTCTTTCTCCTACTCAACGGCTATTTTCTTACTCTTTTCTTACCAATTGAGTATATACTCTCAAGCTATGAATATTTTTCAATAATATCCTTTTAAGGCTCCTTCTTCAGTCTTTCAACTTTAGGATTCAGTGGTGGTTTGAGAAACTCTATGAGATTGTTCGGATAGGTCATTGGTGGTTTTCCCTCCACCCCACACTCATCCACTTCCATAGCTGTAATCACGAACTAAAACTTATATTACAAAGATGGATTGAGTGGTTTGTATACTTTGAATACCACCACATCATCATCTAATCATATTTATAGAGTGCATTCTCTAACATCAATCAATTCTCCTCCCGTCGCAAAGAATGGATATCTCACTATGATTGATATCCTACCATCTGCATCAGAATCAAGACTAATAAAATTAATAGGAATAATGATCTTAACAACTTTAATTAACATGTCCTCAATTGTCATGAACGAAGGCTACCCCTAGTCATAACACGATGCTTAGAACCAAAAGTGATCCTAATCTAACCCATGTACTGGCATAGTATTTGAGAAACTGATATAAAATGTAAATATAAGATAAATTTGTTGAGTAGAAGCATAATTATGAGAAAATCTAAATGAATATAGTACTAATAAAGTTTACAACATGATAAAGAGAAGAAAGAACTTGAATTACTTATCATGACTTGGACTGACTATCTATGAAGCCTCTACTACATTGATTATTGGTGGCCGGGACATAACTCCAACTACCACAAATCAATACATAATAATAATAATAACAATACAGTACATAAATTAGTACTGACTGGATTTCCCAAAATTAGAGAACTCATCACCTACTAGCTAAATGCTGAGAACTGTCTAACCCTGGTCTATGGACTGCATCTAGTACCTACATCATGACGAAATGTAGCCACAAATCATATATGCGGTCAGTACTTTGGAATGTACTGAGTATATGGAGACATGCACTAAATCATAGATATATTCAAAATATTTTTTAAAACTGTGGATATAAACTATTTGCTGATACATACATTTAAAACAGGCTATAGTGAAAACTATAAGTCATAGTGAGATTTATAAATCATGAGCTGAAAATAATTTTTTAAGCAGGAAGCTATAGAAACATGAATACTGTATGTAAATATCATGTAAGCTGAACATGCTATAAAATTGAATAGAGGATCATATATGGATGTTGAGTATGAAAACATGAACATATAAGATGAATGCAAGACCATGTAAAACATGAACATATAAGATGAATGCAAGACCATGTAAAACATGTACTAAAATGATCTGAACAACTGATATCTAAATAACTAAAAATATGATTACTTAGTCAAGCAAACCTGAACTGATATACTCTGAATACTGAACTGAGGCTTGGGGAACTAGCTATAATAGACATGCCCCAATTTGAGCTATCGGGGTCTAACCTGTAACCCCAATTGGAAGAGTGATGATACCTTGCCAGGGGTACCAACACATGAATGATGATGTGGATCCACAAGGCTAATGTCTCGAAGGACGAGGGTGTCATGTCTAACTAATGGGGGACCCCTTATAATTTACTGTGGCACCATAGGTTTGGAACTTTGGAAATGCTACTAACGACCCATGTATAATTGATAGGAGAGCTATCATCCCTGTGTTCACTAGGTGCTATGTATTTTTCCCAAATAAATGACACATCATATTATTAATGATTTAACATAATACGGTACTGTACTGATAAATGCTTAGTGTGAACATGATAATCTGAATATGATGATAAAATCATGGTCTCACTGACTTGTGACATGAAAATAAAATCATGTAAAAACACATAGGTATTTGTTGTTCATAACCCTCCAACATACAATGATACTTTAAATACGATGACAATGCTTAAAATGGTAATATAAAGTCATTGTTCAGAGACCAAAAACACAAGACATTTCTGTTAACTGATAAAATACATGAATTGGAACATGGGGATAAGATAAACTTGGGAGGCTAACAAATTCACATGGTTTAGTTCATAATCTGATGATTTAACATCAAATTAATGGAACACGACATGGGGAAATTGAAATTTCAAAACATGAAGTAACTTAATTCACATGGGAACGCATGTTGACATGGATTGAATTCACATTACTAAGAGATACATGGATTATAATCTTAATTTTCATGGATAATTTCACAAAATAGGATAAAATTCATACTTAAACCAAAAAGAGAAATTTTCTCTCAACGGGTGGAAGGAACCCAATGATGAATACCCTACTTACCTCAATTAGATGACTTCTTAATGAAATCAATAAATTGGAATTTTAATTCTTGAATTCTTGTGAAAGAAATCTTGAATTTCTTGTTCTTGGTAAGAGGCGAAGGGTTTACATGAGTCAATCTCATGAAAAGTGGGCAAATAATGTCCTTTTGGGGCTTTAATCCATCATTTGGGCGCTTGGGGGAAAGGGGGAATGACAAAAATGCCTTTTGGGCTTGTACTTACAGATGTAGGAAACATATCATCCATGTCGTGGAGATTATGTGGAGTTTAAGGTTTGCATCACGGAGCTATCGCGAACCTGTACTGTTTCTCACAAAAATACTCATAACTTTTTGCTCGGGTGTCAGATTAAGGCGAAATTAGATGCATTGGAAAGAGGACTCAATTATATAATTTGGTGGGTATTGAGGTAAAACATTCCACATATTTCAAAAGTTACACACGTTCAAAGTTGACCCTTGTAGGATCGAACACCAAAAATTTGGTCGAATCAAAAGCTCTTAGCTCAACTTTGCTCTAAGTGTTTCTTATGAACATTTTTCACCTCATAAGCACTCTTAATACTATTCTAATGATCATGAAACTTATATTCATATGAAAATAATTACTTTTGAGTTAATACATATAGGAACGATGGTTCGAATTCTAGCCCAAAAATACAGGGTGTTACATTATCTCCCCCTTGGAATCATTCGTCCTGGAATGATGGATAGGGACTTGTTGAAGCTTTAAAAGTATGGAATATAGTATGTAACTTCACATTAAGAGTTATCCCTCAAAAAAATGCATAAGAATCAAAAGAAAAGGGATTTATGGGATCACCAAGTATATCATGTAAGCACGAATCATGAGACAATGAGACTAAGGTCGTACAAGGGGCATTACACTATCTAAGCTGAAATACTTGGAAAACTGAGATCATTCACTAAACACCTATGAACTTAATCATGACTAAATATCTTAATCGTAGACATGATGCATGGACTGAACTGAATTCGAAATTTGCATAGACACAATAATTTTACCTCATAGAATAGCCATACTCATGAAAATTCAAATAGTAAGACTAGATGGAAATATGAAAAACTATAGGAGATTACATGTCTGATTGTTAAAGTGAATTCCTGGCTATACTAAATGACACACACTAAAATTTTATACTCAACTGGAGCATTTCTTCAACACTCTTTGCAAGAAGTTCTAATTAAATTAGGGATAAAAAAATCTTGGGCATGATCTAAATATGATCTTTGAATAAGGAACTACAACATGGATACAATTCTACAACATGGAATATAGGCCTATGAAACATAAGATATGATAGAATTACTAGGCCTTAGGCAATATAACTAGTAACTTTCAAGCTTAGCCCCACTTCTCAAATACCCACTCAACTATACTTTTCCCCTTAAATACCATGCTCATTTGATTCAACTTATAATTCTTACATGGGTACATATAAATACTCTAGCCAAAGTCTGAGTTGAACTACTTACCCTCCCCATGTTCAAGCCTAACTTAAAATTACAAGATGGAACATATGACACCATAATACAAGACTAAACCATGAATTTGATGCCCCATGCATTTTCACAGCTCACATCTCAAGAATAATACTCCTTACCACTTCAGCAACTAACTTCAACCTAATGCACAATGCATTCATCCCTTTATATACTAACGTGACATCCATGCCTATCATTATAACCACATGTAAACTATTGGTCAACCAACCCTCCTAGAAAATTTTCTCATATTCTCTAATATCTCTATCATCCAAGATTCAAACTTAGATTCTAACACTTAACATGGATATTCCCAAACTTTTTAATAAAATATACTAACTTCCTTCATAGACTATTAATATCACATCTCTAAATATATATTTTTTCGTAAACAATGAGAATTACCATAACACCGACATACCCAACATCAACAACCTATAACCCATAACTTAGCTGGTAAGAACATCATATACTACATAACTAGCCTCATTCGCACTTAGCAACTTAAGGGTACTATCTAAGCACACATAAATTACAAACATAGAAATAACACAATCCCATATCACCTTAGGTACACCTCAAGATCACACCCGTACCATCATAAATAGTTTCAAATTAATAAACTTAAATTCTAGAATACACTGTTTCAAGCCTACTGGTTCACATTTCATACAACTTCCCCCATGCATACATAATCTACTAAATCCATATAAACACTATTCCACTTTACTACTATTATAATTCTACGTTCATGCTCCTAACTGTAGGTCATATGCCATCATAGGATTCTGAAAAGGGATCTGCGGGCACATATGACTTTGGCTCAATACATGATTTTTTAGGATAATGAATGAAATCTTTCATACTTTGGATCATAAAGTCAATGGTTGGATACTTTTTAAGACAACATGCAATCCTATAACTGTGTCTGGGGACTATCTAAAAAAACTCTATCAGTAGGAATTTAAGCTTAACTATTTCTATTACCTCAAAAAAAGGTAGAGTTGGCATGAATAAAGCAAGATGAGAATTTGTATAAGTTTCCTAGGGAACATCTCTACTGTACGATCTGGGATATGAAGAAGGAAAACTTTTCATAAATGCCTTGTAGCCTCTCGAAGAAAAGTACAAACGTGTCTGCACCGTTCCTTAAGACTCTACTAGTCACGACTTCATAGACACCCTAGGACACTTGAATCTTATGCTCTGATACAAATTTTTTCATGACCCGAGGCTATCCCCTAGTTGTAACACGGTGCTTATAGATATAAGTGATCCTAAGCTAACCCATGTACTGGCGTACTATTTGAGAAACTGATATGAAATGTAAATAAAAGCTAAATTTGTCGTATAAAAGCATAGTCATGAGAAAATTTGAATGAATGCAGCACTAATAAATTTTACAACATGATGAACCTGAAGTAAGAACTTGAATTACATATCATGACTCTGACTGACTATCGATAAAGCCTCTACTATAATGACTGTAGGTGGCCAGAAAGTGCTTCCAACCAACACAAATTAATACATAAGAATAATAATAATATAGTACATGAACTACAACTCACTGGAGTTCCCAAAATAAGAGAATGCATTACCTACTAGCTGAATGCTAAGAACTATCTGACTCGGGTATATGGCCTACATCTGGTACCTACATCATAAAGGAATGTAACTATAAATGCATATATATGGTCAATACTTTAGAATAGTGAGTGTATGGAGACATGCACTAAAACATGGAAATATTTAGAACATACTTTAAAACTAATAATAAAAGTTATTTTTTGAAATATACATTTAAAACATGGCTATACGTGAAAACTATAAGTCATAGTGAGATATATAAATCATGAGCCAATGATAATTCTATAAGCTAGGCAGAAACATGAATACTATATGTAAATCTCAAGCTAAACATGTTGTAAAAATGAACTGAGGATCATGAATGTATACTGAGCATAAAAATATAAACATGCAAGATGAATGCAAGATCAAGTAAAACATGTACTGAAATGATCTGAATAACTGAGTAATTGATATCTAAATAACCGAATAACTTAAAATCTAATTACTTGGTCAAGAAAACCCAAACTGATATACTCTAAATACTGAACTGAGACTATTGGAGCTAGCTATAACCGACATACCTCAATTTAAGCTATTAGGGTCCAACTTATAACCCTAGTTAAAAGGGTTTTGATATCTTTCCAGGGGTACTAACACATGACTCACGGTGTGGATCCACAACGCTGATGACTTTAAGGATGAGGGTGTCATGACAAACTGACCGGGACCCTTTATAATCTATGATAGTTTCGTTAGTCTGGAACTTAGGGACTCCTACTAATGACTCATGCCTAACTGATCGGAGAGATGCCCAACTAAATAACACTGGTATTATTATTGGTTAAACATGATATGGTACTCTACTGATAAATGCTCAGCATGAACATGATAATTTGAATATGATAATAAAATCATGGTCTGACTGACTTATTACTTAAAAATAGAATCATGTAAAAACACATAGGTATCGGGTGTTCATAACCCTTCAACACTGAATGATATTTTAAATATGATGACAACACTTAAAACAGTCATATAAAGTCATATTTCAGAGACCCAAAACACAAAATATTTTAGCTAGCAGATAAAATACATGTATTGGAACATGGGGATGAGATAAACTTGGAAAGATAACAACTTCACATGGTTTGGTTCATAATCTGATGATTTAACATGAAATCAATAGAACACGTCATGGGGAAATTAAAATTTCAAAACATGAAGTAACTTAATTCACATGGGTTGACTTGGCTTGAATTCACATTACTAAGAGATACATTGATTAAAATCATAATTATCAGATAATTTCACAAAATAGCATAAAATTCATACTTAAACAAAAAAAAGGAATTTTGGGCTCAATTAGTGGAAGTAACCCAATGATGAATATGCCACACACCTTAATTAGATGAATTCTTAAAGAAAGCTTGAAATTGGAATTTGAGTTCTTCATTTCTTAATGAATAAATCTTGAGTTTCTTGTTCTTAGGAAGAGAGAAAGGGTTTACATGAGTTAATCTCATGAAAAATGGGCAAAGAATGACCTTTATGGGCTTTAATCAGTCACTTGGGTGCTTGGGGGCAAGGGGGAATTACCAAAATTCCCTTTGGTCTTGTACTTACGGATGTAGGAAACATATCCTCTGCATCATAGAGGCTAAGTTGGAGACTAAGGTCCCCATCATGGAGCTTTCGCAGACCCTTACTATTTCACACAAAAAAAATGCTCATAACATTTTGCTCAGGTATCGAATTAAGGAAAAATCAGATGCTTTTAAAAGAGGACTCAATTATCAATAATCTACTGAGTCTTGAGCTGAAAAATTCCACTTATTTCAAAAGTTACACACTTTAAAATTTGACCCTTGTAGGATCGAACACCAAAAATTTGGTCGAATCAAAAGCTTTTAGCTCAACATTTCTCTAAGTGTTTCCTGTGAATACTTTTCACCACATAAGCACTCTTAGTACTAGGTTATCATGGAACTTATATTCACATAGGAATCATTGGTTTTGAGTTAATTCACGTAGGAACGACGTTTCAAATTCTAGCCCAAAAATGTGGGGTGGTACATTAATAATTCCTCTCTGATGTACTTTAGTTCTATCCTCCATTTGGAGCACCACATAACATAGCCTCGGTTTCCCTAAACTCAGAGTATTAAACAGTGGTAGGGGCTTCAAGGTTATGCTTTTGCCCAAATCACTCTAGTTATGGACCATACCATTATCACAAATTTGTATGTGAAGGGTGAAACTCCCTATGTCCTTCAACTTCTTTGTCATCTTCCTCATTACCAATGAACTTCACTCCTTAGTAAGTGCCATAGTTTTAATGTCATTCAGATTCATATTATTGGTCACCATATCCTTCAAGTACTTAGCGTACTTAGGCATGTGCTATAAAAAATCTAACAATGGAAAATTAATGTTAAGTTCTCTTAACATGTCAAAGAACTTCTTAAATCATGCATCCTCTTTAGATTTTGTATGTTTTTTAGGGAATGGTGATGGTCTTTCTTGAACATGATCAAAAACCTTTGCTTTTGGGTACTCAGACTTTCCCAAATATTCAACCTCTTTACTCACAACTTTCTTTTCCTCAACCTGTTGTGGGACAAACTCTACTTGAACCTCCTTTTTTTCTTAGGATGCATGTCAATAAGACCTTCAACACTCTTCAAGGTGATTTCCATAACCTACTTTGGATTTTCTATATCACTAGGAAATCCACTTTGGGGTGTGGTACTCTGCGCCTGAGCTAGATGCCCAAACTATGTCTCCAAATCCTTTTGATAAAGTTGTCGATTTATTATTTCAAAAACCATTTGCTCTTTATTAGCTAGGATCTTCTTTAATATTCCTTCAATATTACTGGCCTACATGTTCTGCTGCTTCTAAAACTGTTGAGTCAGATAATTTCCCTATGAATAGTTAGGTTAACTCTATTGTTTGTGATTGTAGGCATTCCCATAAGTTCCCTTCTGTGAATTACAAAAAAAAATATCGACTAGATTTGCTTCATAAAGTCTATAGAGTGATCACTGGTCCCACAAATTTCACAGTAAAATAGGGTCAACTAAACGGTATTTACCTAAGCTTAAGATTGATTCACACCCAACATGCTGAACTGTGTTATTATTTGATTTTGAAGAGATAATAATTGGGCAGCTAAGGTTGTGACACTATCAACTTCAATCACACTGACAGGCTTTTTCACTACACTTTTGGAGATGTCACCATGCTAGTCAGGATTGCCTTATGCAATTCAATTCAACAATATATACAACTCATCATAAGTTTTCTCTAATTCCTAACCACCTGAAGCATAATCTTTACATTATAGTCAAGAGCATATATAAAATTATGAGCTAATACCTCATTCGTCCTAATACCTCATTCGTCCTAATACCTCATTCGTCTATTGGTGATGGGGCAATCCCTAAGAAGATATTTGAACCTCTCCCAAGCATAATATAAATTCTCATCAATCTTATGCTTAAAGCTCAAAATTTAACTGCATAACCTTAAATTCTTACCGAATGAAAAGAATCAGTGAGGAATTTCTTTGTAGTGATAGAATGTGAAGAATTTTTCCTTCAACCATTTCTTCGCTTTCCCCAAAAGTGAGAAGGAGAAAAGTTTGAGCCTTACATAGTCTGTGGAGACTCCAGTGGGAACGAAGGTATCACTGATCTCCAAAAAGTTTTGCAAATACACCTATGGATCCTTGTATGATAGTCCTATGAATTTCCCACTATTGTGCAACAGTTGCACCATGTTCTATTTAATCTTAAATCTACCTCCAAGTTTCAATCTGTGGATAAGAGAGGTAACATTAGTTGAAATTGGGATTACCACATCGCGTACTATTCTTTGAATTGTTGGATCATTAGCTATTGATTTAGGAATAGTTTTTTGTTGTTGAATCTGAGGTATCTGATAGAGAAGTATTACTTCTCTCCTCAACTGGTGTAAGCGTCGCTCAGAACCAAGATATGGGTCAACCAAATCTCTTTTCCTTTCCTGCATACTTACTTTTCAAATCTAATCTTGCAAATTCAGAAGCTAAGATCAAGTAGTTAGCACTTACAAAATCAAATAGAAAAATAAAAAATAAGAAAATTGTCAATTTTTGAGTCCCAAGCAATGGCGCCAAAAACTAGTTGAATCCTAGTGCACACGCAAGTGTATATGGTCGCCCACGTAGTAAAATATCCTTTGAAAGTCTAGTATCAATCCCACAGGGACTTGTGATTATCAACCATTGAATTCTAGTCTTACTATGAAGATTAAACAAGGGTAAAAGTAATCAACAGCATTTCGGAATTGAAAACTAAAAGTAACCGTAAATAATGTGTTACTATAAGTACTTGAAAAATAATGGGGAGAAACCTAGGTTTAAAGTAAAACAATCCTACTTAGCTATATAATCTCGTTGGTTTATTTAATTATGGTGGTTGATGGTTCACGAGCTTGATAACGTGACTATGGTCTTCGGATCCTCAAATCATCTATCTAATTAACCCCGCAACTACATTGTTGAGCGGGGATGCGAGTTCTACGCTAAAAACATTTATATTTCATCCCATATATGAACCAAATAATGTGAATTAGATATATTACTATCCTAAATGTAAATCTTAGCTTCAATCTCTTGAATGATTAAGATCCTATTCCATACATCCCATATTCTAATCTATTTTTTCTCCTTCCGGGCTCACAATAGAAATATTGATTCATTCTAAGAGTTGCAAATCTGTAGAATTGTAAATTAAAGGATATATGAACACCCAATAATGATTAATAAGATAAACCAACTCAATTATAATCACAAGTAATCATGTTCTTGGCCTGAATCCTAAATTAGGGTGTTTAGCCACTAATGGAATTACAAAGAATTACAATAACGAAATTCATGTTTATAATCCAAAACAAACAAAAGAAAGGAGAAACCCCCTAAGATAATCCTCCTCAAGTGTATTTAGATCCCCAAAAGTTATCCCAGGTCAATACAATACAATAGGAGTGTCCTATTTATAAGTGGAAGCCAAAGCCCATTTTTGACACATGGGTATGCCACACTAAGGGATTGGAATGATAAGGGCGTGGCACACCATTATAGCAGAAGCTTACTAAATTTGAAATTTTTTATTATGTTTGAGGGCGTGGAACTCTCTTAACATGGAGATCCAAGGGATTTGCACGCACTTGTGCCCAAATTTTCTAGATTTTGTCCAAGTAAGCTCCATCAATTTGGTGTTAAGTTCCTCACTTCATTGGTGATTTTTCATTATTTTTAGACCATATTTTTTCTCCCGAATATCAATTTTAACATCTAAAAAGGCATCCTATTTCATGAGGAACCACTAATTAATTCTTAAACACACAATAGAATTCATCAAGATGAACTAGAAAACATATAGCTCAAGCTAAGAAAACTACTTTCCTCATCTACACTCTAGGTGAACATTTTGTTTTCAAAAATGTTTTGAACACACCTTAAAAATTATATACAAGTATTTTAACACTAAGATTCTCAATGATTTGATTATTAACTGATTGTGCAAATTAGACTTCCTCAAAACAAGGCTAAATACATAGAGATTAGGACACTTAGGTGCATAAATCCACCTAAGATCACCAGGGATGAGTCGTGTCCTTAGTCATCATCTGGGACTCAAATTTCGTTTCCCAGTTCTGTGATGACAAGTGATCGTATGACTCATAGGGTTATGATGATGACTCGTCTCCTGAGTTGTCGCCACTAGAAACTTTGACAGTGCTTCAGTAAATTGGTCATAAATTTTTACTCCAATATCAAATTAAGGCAAAATTTGAGGCGTTGGAAAGCTAATTAAATTAACTATATTATTATCATATTAATCTAAAAAATATGCTCATTTGAAGTTGACTATGCAATATTCTTCCCAAGAATTCAACTTGCAAGGGATATTTTGACTTGTATATAAACTACGAGCTATTTATGGCCTTAATATATGTCTAAATCACTTATCAAACTGCCAAAACATAATTTATTTTATTTTGCATGTACTTGAAACATGGTAGTAATATTTTCTTGGAGTTTTTTAGAGTGTTATAAATTTCTTTGTCTCTAACTCTCTTCTAACTTTCTTTGTCTCTAATTCTCTTCACATTGCTCGTTGTTGGACTTGGTAATACACCACGCAAATAAAAGAGCTTGTTTCAGAGTTTACTTCTTACAAAGATCTTAGAAAATGTATCATAATTGCTTATCCTAGCAAGAGGTCTCTAAAGGATGGAAATATTATCCTTTTAGCATTCTAAAAGAATGCCTTGGAAGGAAAAATCAACAGCATGACCAAGTTTTTAATTTTTCAAAGAGGGAATGTGATAGAAGGTTGTAGATGCCTCGGAATTTGATCCTCTAATTCTACCACCTTTCTCTTGGTACTTGTATTAACTTTTTCTATTAATCTTTCAAACATTATTTTGAAATCTTTTCGTAGTTTAATTTTTTTAAGGTTCACTTTTTTTGTTTATATCAGCATGTCTATTGTTTGGTTATAATATGGTGCCCCTCATTTTTGTAAATTAACGATTTTGTACATCTACATCTACTCTTACTTTTAATTACTTTGTAAATGATTGTTTTTATTTGTGGTTGGGTAAAATTTAAAAATTAGGAGCATGACCATTGTCACCTAACCATATCTGGGCACCCAATAAGTGAAAAATCTGTTACATATTTGAAATCTACTCATATTATTATACCATTCAATAAAAATAAAGAGGTGGAAGAAAATCATCCTTTGTGAACTTTGATATTTGTTGCTCGACACTATATAAGAATTGCATTATTCTCATATGATTGTCACAGGTAAATCTGATGCAGGTTTGTTTATTTGATTTGGTACTTGAAATAAGTGTTCATACACTTCACTTTCTTGTTTCCAGTATAATTTATCTTCTCTTTGATTGTATATGACTTAACACCTCAAATATTTGAAGTTCTTTACTATGATGGAATTATAGGAATGGAAACCTGCTGGAACGAATCACAGTTTGAAGCACCTATTACAATTTAGGATATTTATCTTCCCAGTAATTGCTGCAGGAATAGATTATACATAATTTGATGTAATTTAACTTATGTAGTGGTTCAAATCAAGGATCCTGAACCAGCAATTGTTTAATGAAGTTTGAGTGTATTGAAACTCTACTTTGGGTTATAGATAATGCTTAGATTACACTATTAAATAAGTGTAGTAGATGTTGTCAATATATTTACCTAAAAAAAAGTCGGGGTCAAATCCACAAGGGACAATGTGAGTGGTGATTGAGTAATCTCAACATCAGAATCTTGAATTTCATAATTTTATTATTTTAAGACTACTATTTTGAGGCTAGAACCAATTGGAGAAAAGTCAATTATTGATAGGACTTGGGGTTATACTTCCTAAGTTTGGGTTCATGCATTGGTATTTGATTATTTGTCCAAATTTAGCTAGAATTCATGGGTAGGCTAGATCTATAGGTATTGACGTCAATCTTTCAATAAAACACCAAATAGCAAAAATGGGTTCTTTCGAACACCTCATAAGATAACGATTTCACCAATATATGGCCTTAATTAATATCCTTATGTCTAAGAGATGTTATTAAATGAACTAATCAAGTTATTATTCATATCAATTCCTTATCCATATGCCCTCTTTCAAGGATGATATGAGTTCTGAGGTAATAGGAATTTCCAACCCCCAATTATTAAGTAGAACATGGAATGAATGCAAAACATATATCAATTAGCTAATTAGGAAGACAAATAAACAAAACTCATGCACTAATCACAAACTATTCAGGCATAACCCTAAGAATGAAGAGTTAGCTACTCATAGAGAGAGAAAGTAAATATATACTGAAACTCTCATCATATTGATCCATAGAATGTAAAGAAAATGCAACATCCAAGCTTTAATATCTATGAATCTTCAATTAAAATTACTAATTCTTCCACTTGAGATTCACTCCAATGTTTCTTAGCTCCAAAAATAGTACAATAATTTCCAAAGATAATGAAAATGAGCTACAACCCCTATTAAATCCTCAATTCCACATTAGCCAAATATTTCAAAAATGTTATCTTGCTCTTGATCTGCTTTAGCATATCCAAAGCAGAAAGAGAGTAGATAAAGAGCGGATCCAAAGAAGATATATAGTAGATTGGGAGCAGATAGGGTTGTTTGGTCATTTTTGGCCACTCTCTTACATGGGTGGCTTTCTGACACACCCATGTGGTCTTTAGTTCTTTTTTCTTTCATATTTGGCCTCTCGATGACTTGAAATGCTTGATCATATTACCTTTTAAATTTTACCTACAAAAATAAGCATTAAGTATCAGATTAACATCAAGTCAATGGAAAAGCATGATAACTTAGGCTTAAAAGTTGCTAGAAAGTCATCAAATTGACGACTTATCAACCCCCCAAACATATACTATTTACTATACTCATGCATGCGAGAATAATTCAATGAGATAGGAAATTTTCAATTAAAATCCAACTAAAATAAAATACTAAAGGACTAAGATAACAAATCTCTACAAAGACTTTTCTAACATGTTACGGCAACAAGTAAACCAAAATTCTTCAATAAGCACATAACTATGAACAAAGGATGCAAGTTTGTATCAAATGAAACTTTCAAATAAATAAAGCATCTCAAAAGGTGACACAAAATCTTCAGAGATCATCTAAATTTTCAAAATGCAACTTACCTTACCTATTTACCCAAATTAAGAGTGAGACTTCACCTTCTACCCCAAAGTATTGATGCCGCTCATAGACAAGAGTTAGCTCCACATACATAAGTAATTTCAATTCTTAAGATATCTCAAATAATGAAGGAATTCACACCCACTCTCGTAAATAAATTCAAGTACCACGAGTAGAACTATAGGCTTGTCCTTTGTGTTTTTTGCCACTAATGTAGACTTACCTAGCTTTGGAATCACTAGGGTCTTTCGATTCTATATGAAGGCTTAAGGTATGAAAAGGAATACATATGGATCAAGTTACTAAAAGACCACATTCAACTCAATCTCTTTTCCCCTTATACCCTAAATTTTCTAATTATCCACCATAAGCGTCTTCAAACCACTTTCTTTGTTTCCCTTAACCCTTGTTAGCATATACCAAACTAATACAATCCACCATTTTCTTTATTCACTTCTTTGCCTTTTTCAAGAGATTTTCTAACTTTAATCTCTTCTTAGCCCCTCATTTTCTCATTTCTCATTACGTTCTATGGGCTAGCCTATATGAATTTATCATCAACCATATCTCATGTCTCTCAAGCACATGATTTGACAACCTTACTTAAACCTTTCTTGGATTATCTTATAATATCACATTCTTTCCCTAAACTTGGAGTTTGAACCACGCATGCATTATTCTTCCAATTACAGACCTCCCCCCCACCCCAAACATAGGCTTTCGCCTATATTTAATTGTATAAAATCATATGATGCATAAAAGGTGATTAAGTGCCAAAAAGAAGCTTTTAAAAAGTGTTTAGGTGTTTTAGTGTGGTTATCATTACAAAATGAAAGAAAAATAGGCAAAAGGCTGAAATGGTGTAACTAGAGAAAAATATTAAGGTGGGAATTTGGTTATGTGATGGGTCAAGAATGGCCTCAGGTTATCTTTCAAACTATGCTTTCCTAGGATTTTGCTTTGAATACACTCGAGGCAAGTTCTATACTATATGTATGTACAAGAATTATTCAAAAATCTCACCACACATGGCATCGTAATCATAGAGTAAAAAGCTAGTCTTCTAACCAATTTGAGATTAATAAGTGATGTCGTCCAAATAGCACCTCCTCTCAGATAATGATACAATTGTTGTCAAAATATAGTAACCCAAAAAAGGTTGGGGTCAAATCCCAAGGGAGAACATCGAATTTCAAATCTTTGCATTTGTAGTCAAGTGGGCATAACAAGAAAATTAAATGAGGGGTTTTGATGTACTAATCTCAAGTAAGTAACTATATTAACTTTAGTTATAATCAGTGTAGGTGAATACTAGGACTATGCTTCCCCGGGCTTCTCAACTCCATAGGCTTATCATGCTTTGTTGAACTAATCTAATACTTTGCATCCAAAATCGATAAGTTTTGTACCTTCTACGGTCTTTTGGATGAGCAGAAGAATTTCACCCTTTACCTTTTCAGAATGTTACCATACTAACCCTTATCTTTATCCCAGTTAACTATTAACTTTTGATTCTCTAGTTATTAGATAAAATCAGACCATCTTACTAAGATAGAACCTAGAAGCATGGATCAACAGTTAAAATCCAAATTACTGTTGTCTTTATCTTTTCCTAGTCACTACTCTTCTTTTAGAGTAAGTAGCAATATCTTGGTGGGATTATAATATGTGCACCCATTAAGAAAACTATTATAATGAAAATAAAGTTGTACATGCATAGGTATTGATTCAGAAAAACAAATGCACTTGCTCTACTTCATTAATCTGCCAGTGTTTCCACATTTATAGCTATGGGTTTTAGCCGTTCATGCTTGTGAAAAAATCAATAACATTCATTACCAAAATTATAGATGAAATAACAATGGTAAGAAGTGTAAAAACCCATAACTATAACTGAATTAATGAACCAAAGTCAATACAAAAGAATCCTACGATCAAAATTGAATCTTGGAATCAAAACATGTTTGTGTGTATCAAATGGCATAACTCCTACTAAAAACACATAAAGGGCATTTATAGTACATGAGGAAATCGTAAAATCAAAGCACGAATAAAATAGGTAAAAATTGAGTCGGTGACCACATGTGATCTGTACCTGCACTCTAACCCTGGGTCTAGGTAGTACCTGTGGTTCAGACCCTGGGCGCAGGTACAGGGCACAGGTAGTGGATGGAAAAATCTGGCAATTATAGCTCTTGGGATTTTGGACTTCTGGCACTTTCTCTATCTACCTACATCATAGGACCTACTTGTAGTCCACATGTTGACTTAATAAGTATCAAAAATTATCTTTTGAGCTCTTCTTCAGTTCTCGAACATGCTTTGTTCATGATCAAGTTAGAAAGTGTCTCAAACATCCTTAATTGCTCCAAAAAGTGGCCAAAAACACCTTTTTTACCTTTTTCATGAACTTAGCCTCCAAAATATGATTTCCTGCAAAACATACCCAAAAAGCAGCATATCTAACAAAATAACCTTAGAAACCTGCATATTTTCCTCAATCTAAGCATCAAAAGTGCTATATTTTTATAGCAAAATATAGCACATAAACACCCTCAACTAGAACGTTTACATGTCTTCAGCCAATAAAACGCAACAAAAACAAAAACGATGCGTAACTAGAAGAATCTAAGTTATTCAAAGTAGTCATTCAACTCTTACAGCTCAGGACACACCAACCTCAATTTTATTTTTCAAAACCAACTGTGTATGAACATGAAGCACAATAGTGTGACACAATGGATCAAGGTATGAAAATTATATTAGCAATACACAACCACTCATATATACAAGTTACACTTTTTAAACAAGTAAATAGCTAGCAATATAACTCAAGTTCCCTGACAACAAGGATGTCCCATTCACTTATATGAACTAATGCATGTAAATGCAAGGACGGTCAAGAGACACTCACACTCAAATAAGAAGTTCTAATCAGTGCATGTCAAATACCATAGGCTTGCCCTTATTTTCTTTACCTTAGCATTCAGATAGTCAGTTAAGTTAGGATCACTATAGGACTTTTCTTGACTTATAATGTAGGCTTGGGGACTGGTATGGTATAAGTACATATCAAATGACTAAGCTTCCTTGGCACTACACTAACTTGGGGTCTCACTTACTAGCCAATTTTCTTTTTATTCCACCGTTATTTCTTCCATATATTCTTTTATGCACATTCAAGCTGAGTGTGGTCTTTTATTCTTTCTTTTTATTTTTCTTTATTTCATAATTTTTCTTTTCTTCTTCTTTTTTATTTTCTTTTTCTACCACACCATCCCTACTAACTTTTTTTCTCTTATTTTACACTTCTTCATACCTATTTTGCACTACGCACCCCTATAATAGCCACCCCCAACTTAAACATTTTGCCTAAGTTGAGGTGCGCAATATCCAAGGATGAACAAGGACAAAACAGGCTCATTGTAAATATAAATGGGAAGGTGAATGGTGAAACAAGAAAAATAGGCTACAAGGCTCAAAATAGGGATCAAGGGATACAATTTACACATGGAAGGTCATTTAGGCTAAAAGTAGACTAAATAAAAAATGGCCTATCCTAAATGACTGTCTTTCAACCTAGGCAAGACTAACCAGGCAAGTTTTGAATTCAACACACAAAGGTAACTCGATAGTATCTCAGGCACATGGCACAGAGTCAATATTACCATCTACTACCTATTCGGTTCATGCAATTATTAGAAAGTGGTTATCATGTACCTAATCCTAATGCCATAACAATATCCATATTGTTCACACATATATATATATATATATTCACACAGATCTAAAATACAAAATTTTGGAGGGGTATCAAAAATCAATAAAAACATGAATACATTTCTAAATACTTAAACATCTCCTAATTACACAAAACAACACAATACAAAGAAAAACACAATACAAAAAAAATTATCCTAGATATGCCGATTCTACAACCATAACACGGCTGATAGCAAAAAAAACATGACTACAGAAACCTGTGGTGGCATGGTATGCCCACCTCTAACTAAAAAGTATGCACTATCCTCAATGTGCTAAAATAAAATTAAGGAAAGTGAGAACATACTTGGGACACACTAGGCTCCCAATCAAGACCATCCCTAGATAGGGGCATATCAGCTAGCAGGGGCAGTGGTGGTAGTGGTGCACTACTGGATGATGCACCCATTACTATAGATACAGGCCTCTGCCAGTCGACTAATGTAAAATCCATTGAATCATGACTGGACTTTTTAATGGCCGGTCATATGGTAAATCAGGCTCCTACAAGTCTTCTATGTGACCTCTCTTGACCCCAATTGTTTGGACCATCTTATCACCCTCTACGAAGAAATAAAACTATCTTAGTAAATATAGAGATAATATTTGGACCACCTAGGGTATAACTGAGGAAGTGGCTACAACACGACTCTTTGTGAAAGAGTGTACCTCTGCTCGTAATATATCAAACTCCTCCATTATCTAGTATAGATATGGTGTAGTTATCTTTGTATATCAGGGTTAACCCATCTCTCAAACTCATCGAGCCATTTCTGGAAATCATCACATAGCTCGAATAGTGTAACACCCAGTATGGCCTCCTATCTGGCCTCTGCCTGCTCAAATTTAGTCTAAACCCCTAATCTCATTTACTCGTATAATATAGTCATCTCAGTCTCAATAACCCTCACTCTAGTATCGGTTGCCCTATGACTGTCCACTAAGCTCTAAAAAAACTCGCTAGATATAAAGATCATCCCTGAAGTAAAAGTTGTAGTGGATGGGCGAGTAGGCTCTGAAGGTACACTCATCAGCTATGAGGTCGAATCTGGGGCTAAAGATAAAGTAGTTGGTATCACCTCACCCTACGTGTTAGAGTCTGGATCCTCTTTCTTCTTCCCTATATCCATGTTAATACTAATACCCACATCACCTCGATATGCCTCATTAGGCTCTGTGGAAACTGTTGGGCCCTCAGAATAGGGTTGTGGTATTGCTTCCTATTGTCTTGATCTCCTAGAAGTACCTAGATGTGCCATATCTTTCATAGTATTTGTCTGTAAAATCTTTTTTGCAAGTACTCTCTAGTCTACCCCTGGTATCTCAGGCACACTAGACTCATCACATAGCCTCTGAATTATATGGGGGAATGGCAGATTAGTCAATTCCCCAAAGGCTCTATCATATAACTCATACCTGAGGATGGCAGCAAAATCAACAACATTACTAGCCATCATACAAATAACCAGTACAGCTCCCTCCCTCATCACCATAGTATTTAAAGTAGTGGGTATCATTCAGTATCTAATCAGCAACTACCAAAACATGGCCTCAAATGTCAATAGGCCCTTTTTTATCATAATATGCCACTTTAATCCATGGGGTTGCATCACCCATAGGCGAAATATAACTGGTTATCCACCCAGCCATCTTTACCATATCTCATTGGTGCTCAGTTTCCCTTGTGATATATCAATCATATGTGGCCCTCAGTCTATAGTCACACTCAATTGTAGATGCAGGAGTAATATAATCCAGGTTGAAGATAAATCTGTGGATAGTCTCAGTCAAAATGTCAACTCTGACCCCTCTATCTAATGTATGATCCAGTTGTGGCTGCCTCACAAATCTCACCAGTTCTAGGACATTTATGCATAGGAATGACTATCGTACCTCTGTAGGATGCAAAAAATTTCCATATCATAGTCGGGCTGTAGGAACTGAGTGGCCTAGTCATCCACTTTAGCTGATATCTATTAAATGTCGCTCATAACTATCATACTTGATCTAGCCTCGATATATTAATCTGACACTCCTCATAAATTTACCTGGTAGGCCTGTGGTGTAGTACCTCCCGCATCCCTTCAACACACCACCTTGAATATCCCTTATTGGGAGGTGTATTTGAGGCATATGCTGGAAAAGGACTTTATTGTACTAATGCATCATGGGAAGTCTTCTCTATACCCTCCTCAAATAGGGGTAGCTTTAAATATTGTACCTGAGTAGCAGTACTCTCCTCAGACTGGGACACCACTGATGGCTCCTCCTACTATACCTCATTGACTGAACCTAGGACCCCTCCTTAGACTGAGGGTCATAAGCAGTAACCTGTGGATTAGACTCAGAATCTGTCTCCTCCTCCCCATTATCATCATCAAGTAAAGGAGTGTGTGGGGGTGACATCTTTTCTGACTTTATCCTCAATTAAGCTGTAACTTACTGAGCATCCTGGTGAGTCTTTCCTCTCGTAAATTTGCATGTCACCTTAACTATAATGTCTGTACATTGCTTCATCAAGTACTCCTCTATTGAACCACGAGGCTCGAAAGACTCTTCTTTTCTCCTAGAGGTATAGGTAGTCTTTTTCATAGCTTTAGGTGTCATATGTACCTAAAAAACAGTTATTAGTCTCTAACAGAAGTGAGCGATAGCAAAAGTTTAAGAAAAACTCAAAATTCAAAATATTTGAATTTTTTCTTAATTTTCACACCCTTATTACCTATATGAAATCCCAACAAGTCCAATGTGCACACGCCTATCATAAATCACATCTTTCAAAGAGTAAAAACATGCTCAACTAGTGGTATTACCTTTATTCATTCAAGTTCAACTTTCTGTTGGGCCTAACTTTAGATTTTTCTTCAAAATAAGGCCCTACATTATGATTTTAGGATACTTTAGGGATCTTATATACAATCATGATAGATCTTATATATTTTGCATTCGAATACACATATCAACTGGTTCAAATAATAAATAAATCAATACATAACTATTAGGAGCCGAGAAAGTTACCTCTTATATTAAGAACTGGAAGTAAATATAAAAAACTCAAGCAAAACCAAAGTTGAAAGTTGTTTTTAGTATGTTGGGACAAGTTGGTATCTCAAAGAAGTGTCAATTCAGCTTTTACTTAAGTGTGGGGTTATTTTGTTTTTTAAATTAGAAATTTGAATTCAAAGAGAAAAGTGAAGTTTTGAGGATTAGAATGAGTTAGAATGAGGTTAAGGTTGTTTAAATATAGGTGGGGGCTGTTTTACATCATATATAAGTGCTGGTGAGACAACAATTTAAATTAAAAAGTGACCTAATTTTGACTTAGCCGCGTCTTGTACCTATGGCCAGCAACTTCGGTTAGGCTTTGGGCACAGGTGGCACTTGCAGTCAGTAGGTGTTGTACGATGTGTTGGGCCAAAAAATTTGGTCCGCTTTCCTACAATCCATACTTGTCATTTCGATATTTTTCCAGATACTTATGGTCCTATAACCTAAGTTTTCAGGTCCCAAAAGTAAAATTAGATGCCAAAGCCCTTAACTTTTCGTTTCCATCCGCAAAATTTCAACTATCCAATTCATTACTCAACTTACCATATGGTACATATGACCATGATAGGTTGATCACACATCCCACTTAATGTATTATGGGTAAGTCCAAGAGATAAAAACCAACAAAAAGGAAAAACAACAAAAATATTAACACTAACAATAGTGGGTTGCCTCTTCCTCAGTACTTGATTTAACGTTGTGGCATAACATGGTTGTGTTTGTTACTCAGAATTCACAAGCAAGCCCATGGGTTGCCTCTCATATAGTGCTTGATTTAACGCTGTGTCACGATGAGGGTATCTTGACTACTTAGAATTCATCAAAATACAAATAGGAGTATCCTCCAAGGTCATCAATACAATCAATCGCCAAAAATACCCTCATGTAGGTTGGCAGCGTCATTGACTTTCGGATGTTGAATGTAGACTCCTCACCATTGACTTAGAATTTCATATTACCTTTCTCCATGTCAACCATAGCTCTACCTGTGGCCATAAATGGTCTTCCTAATATAATGGGAATCTTGGTATTAACCTCACAGTCTAAGGTGACAAAATTAGCCAAAACAATAAAGTTATCCACCCTAAAGATCACATAAAATAAGATTCTCATAGGATTCTTCATTATGAGATCATCCATCAAAAGTCGTATCAAGGTCGATTCCAGAGGGTTCAATCCCAATTGCTTTAATACAGCCAGCAGCATTAAATTAATGTTGGCCCCTAAATCACACAAGGCTCTAGAAAATTGGGATGACTCAATAAAGCATTTTATAGTGAATACTTTAGGATCATCCTTTTTCTATGCCAAAGACCTAGTTGTGACTTCACTACAATAGCGCACACCATCAACATCTTCAATTGTCACTCATTTTTTCCTTGTGACCAATTATTTCATGAACTTGGCATATCTAGTCATTTTCTCTAACACCTCAAGAAGAGGATGTTCAAGTTCAATTCTTTCAGCATCTCAATAAATCTTTTGAACTTACCATCCTCTTTCCATTACCTCAATCTCTCATAATAATGTGGGGTTAATCTTAGAATTTATCTAGTTTCTGGCTTAGTGACCAGACCCTTTCTTTTGTTATCAAAAGCTTTACTTTTATCATTTATTACCTTTTCTAACTCAATAGTAGGTGTCTCATTATTGGTATCCTCCACAGCGGGTCGTAAGGGATCCATAATAGTGATACCACTCCTTGTGGTAATAGTAAGGACATGACAATAATTTTTCCTATTTTAAACCATGTTGCACAGAAAGGTACCTGGTTTCCTCTAGTTCAGAGTTGATGACATCTGCTCGAACTGGTGCTCCAACTGCTTGGTAGTAGTAGAATGTGACTCGACCTTCTGGGTCAATCCTGAAATATCAGGGCAATCTTCATAAGGTTGATCTCTTGATTTTCTTGACCTTTCACCAGCTTTGCCAGCATCTCTTCCATTCTGGATTTTAGATCTTATTTACTAGGTGGAATGTACCTATATCCCTTCACTCTTTAGTCATCCTTCTTCCTCTAGTCACCATTTCGCTCTCTGCTAAGGTCTCTTTATTTTTCACAGTAGTCCAACCATCGTTCCCTTTCCCTCGGAACCCACCATCTGACTATGTAAATAATTTTCTTCCTCTTTTAACTCTAACTCATATGCTTTGGAAGTTGACCCCTGTGTTACTACTAAATTCACTTTCTCGGATGTCGTTGCTACAAGCTGCTTCGCTAGTACTCTATGATAAGTCCTTAGCAATGCAATCTCTTGCACTACTATGTCATCAGCTACTTTCTGGTCATAGGAGGCACTAATAACATAAGTGTCAGATCCCCTCTCAACCTCTCAAGTTTTCCTCCCTCGGTTAGTGAGTGAAAATGATCAAACATTTATGAAGCTTACTTCTAGTGTAGTCTCATAAAAGCTCCTCCAGTAAGCTCGGCCCTGACAACCGATGATTGGGCACCATGTTCAGCTTCTTCTTAAACCTGAACCATGCCTCATACATAGACTCTGACTGCAGCTGCCTAAAATTATAAATCTGATCCTTAAGCTACAACATTCTAGATGGAGGAAAGAACCTATTTAAGAATTGCCTGCACAACTTGTTCCATGTAGTGATAGAGCCTCTTGGCAGTTCCCCTAACCATAAATATGTTTCTCCTATAAGAGAGTAGGGGAACAGCCTCATTTTAAGTGCTTTCTAATTTACCCTTGGATTTGTATATGAACTGCAGATCCAAATAAAATTGGCAAGGTGCAAATTTGCATCATTTGTACGCAGACTTGCAAACATACCCTTCATATTTAAAAGTTGGATCATTACTCTTGTGATGTCAAACTTGATACCTGGGGTAAAATAGAAGGAACTATAGCTCCAATCTCTGTCAGCTCAACATATCCCAAGTCTTCTATATCATCTATATATGGTTGCACATACTAATATGCTGGGATTACATGAACACAGTCATCTCTAGCTCTATTTTGGTTCCCACTAAGAGTTGTTCGATAGTTTGCTGCTTGTCGCTGCTCAGCTAGCTCTACCTCCATAGCTACCCACTGAGCTTCTTTCATTTCCATCCTCTTGGCTTCAGCTTGAGCTAAATTATTACCAGTCTATCGCTTAAAAATGTCCTGAACTCTTTTAGGAGGACAAAGAGGCAAATCTTATCTTTTCAACTCTTACATCCTACTAAGTGTTTATAGGATCTTTTAGGAATTTGTATATAGTGGGAGTAAGGGATTACCTCTTTTCTGTGTTCTAGGAATACACCAATGTGTACCCAACTAAGAATAAAAACAAAAGGAAAAACCCAATACTGCAAAAAAATTTAAATCACAAATCAACACTATGTTCCCCAACAATGAAGTAAAATTTTAATGACGTCTAAACAACACCTCCTCTCAGATGATGATACAATCTTTGTCAAAATATAGTAACCCAACAAAGGTTGGGGTTGAATACCAAGGTAATAAGTAGAATTGTAGATCTTAGCAATAGTAGTCAAGCGGGCAGAACAAAAAAAGTAAATGGGGGTTTTGACGTAGTAATCTCAAGCAAGTAACTATATTAACTTCAATTGTAATTAGTGTAGGTGAACACTATGATTGTGTTCCCCCCTGACTTCTCAACTCTGTACTCTTATCGTGCTTTGTTGAACCAACTCGATACTTTGCATGCAGAGTTGATAAGTAATGTACCTTCTACAATCTTTTGGATGAGCAGAAGGATTTCACCCTTTACTTTTTAAGTCTCTGAATGTCGCCTTACTAACCCTTATCTTGATCCCAGTTAAGTATTACCTTTTGATTCTCTAGTTATTAGAGGAAATCTAACCATCTTACTAACATAGAACCTAGAAACATGGATCGATAGTTAAACTCCAAATTACTATTATCTTTATCTTTTCCTAGTCACTAGTCCTCTTTTAGAGTAAGTAGCAATATCTAGGAGAGATCCTAATGTGTTCACACTTTAAGTAAACTATTATAATGAATATAAATAAATACATACATGAGTATCGGTTCAAAATAACAAAATCACTTCCCCTACTTTGTCAATCAGCCATGTTTTCCATAACTCTAGCTATGGATTTTAGCCGCTCATGCTTGTGATGAAATCAATAACATTCATTATCAAAAGCATAGAGTAAATCATAATGATAAGAAGTGTAATAACCCACAATCGTAACTGAGTTAATGAACTAAAATCAATACAAGAGAATTCCAAGATCAAAATCAAATCTTGGAATCAAAATATGTGTGTGTATCAAAAGTACGTAACTACTACTAAAAACACATAACGGGTATTTATAGTACATTAGGAAACCTTAAAACCAAAGGCCAAACAAAATAAGAGAAAATCAAGTCGGTGGTCACATGTCTATACCTGCACTCTGACCGTAGGTGCAGTTAGTAACTGCTCTCTTGACCCTAGATGCAGGTACAGCATACAAGTAGCAGATGGAAAAATCTTGCAGTTTCAGCTCACAGGGTTTTGTACTTCTATCACTTGCTTTGTCTACCTGCGGTTTATAGGTCCTACTTGCGGTCCACATATTAACTTAGTAAATACCGAGAAACATGTTTTCAGCTCTTCTTTGATTCTCAAATATTCGTTGATCACGATCAAGCTAGAAAGTGTCCCGTACATCCTTAATTGCTCCAAAAAGTTGCCAAAAATACCTTTTTAACCTTTTTTCATGAACCTAGCCACCAAAATATGATTTCGTGCAAAACATACCCAAAAAGCATCATATCTAACAAAATAACCTCAGAAACCAGCATATCTTCCTAGTTTTAAGCATCAAGAGTGCTATGTTTCTATATCATATCAATAAGTTACTCTGAGTCAAAGGCTTATCCTTGTAAAATAAAAAGACAAAAATTAAATTTAATGGTCTCACTCAAGTGAAAGCCCATAAACATCATTGTTCCTTTTTCAAAAAGAAACTATCTTTTGGTTGTTCTCAAAATAATTTCATTCCTTGCCAATGACATTTTGAAAGTATTTTTGAACTTTTGCCTATTCCAAATCAATTCAAATAACTTGATACTCCACCTAAGGATGTCTCCTTATCATCCATCATGGGTGAACTATCACTCGGTTCAACAAAAAAACTACACTAGAATTGAAACAAGAGTTCAAAAGAAAGAGAAAACCAAATTTTGCTCCTTCAGAAAAAACCAAGTTTCAAAGAAAATTCTTGGAGTTTATTGAACACGTATATACAAAAGGCGACAAGAGAAATGCACACAAAACAGGTATTACATTAATGTTAAGCTTATGACACAAGCTTGAAAAATGGCAACATTCTACATTATCATCAATCTACCCAATAAGGGTCAATCCGAACCCAAGTTGATAATGAAGAACAAGCCCCGTGAGGGCTAGAGTAAATGCTCATCAAAGTGCAAGCCCCGCAAGGGATAAAGTAAATAAACAATACAAATATAAAATGTAAAATGTAAAAATAGAGTATGAGTATGTCTATACAATCAACCCAACCAATGCCATCAAATAAAACAATAGGTACAGACCATCAAATGAATAATAAAAATGTCCTACCACCTCTAAAAAGCCTTGTATTGTACCAATGCAAAATAGACATAGAGTAGAAGAGGGTAAAGACTCCCTATGGGTCACTAGGCACTCATGTCCATGTCAATAACTAATTGTACTATCTCAAGAGCATCCTCATCAGACTGGGATCTTCTACGTAGGTAAGCTATTAAAGGAAACTCACTTATTTTACACTTTCGAGCCTTGTTAGATCACTTCAGAGGTTGGTTATTTGACCTTTTTGGTTGTATCTTGTGCCTTGTTCTTATCCATAGGGGTGCCCTTCTTAGCAGCCCGTGGCAAGGTCATCCTTTGAGACATACTTATGAAAAAGGAAAAGGCCAAAGCCAAAGCAAAAGAAAATGGATAAAACATGTTTTTTGATTCTCATTTATGATGAAATAAAATAAAGTTAAATAAGAATGAAGGTAGATGCAAGTTAACTTCATCATTACGACTCATGAGACTCTTTCATCACAACACTCATCTACTTGAAATCTACATTATCACACATTCTTCATATGTCACCATTCTTTCTCACAGATCATCCGTGGAACTAATAGAAACAAAAATAACCCTATACCCTTAAGAATGGTTTCACTCGATCAATCATAGGTTAAGACAAGCATTCATGTCTCTCGAGTTACTCAGACTTCACCCGTGCATGCTATGATAAGCACATTTACAGACCACAATATGAAAACATCATTTATCCATAACATCACCCAAAAACTACTGGTTATTCAACATTTAAGACAAATTGGACTCACACTATGCTCTAAAAATGATCCCATAACACCCCTTGAAGGTTGATATTAACCATTACAAACATATAAGGCATTTCTCTCTTATCGCCCTTTCAACAAACACATGGTGTGCATGCAAATGGAAAGCTTAGAAAAACAAAATCAACGGACAAGTAAGAAAGTCCATTTCACCGGATCATCTCCAAAAACACCATAGGTACTCACACAAACTCAATTAGATCACTCCCACTCAATTTAGCAGAAAAAATTCAAGAGGGTATTTCATCGAATACATGTGTGCAGCAATTTAAGTAAGGTAGGATTTCTAATAAAACATGAAAGAAAAGTCATGCATTCCAAAATTTTCACTCTAACCATCACCATTTTACTAAAATAAACTCAAGTAACTCAACTTCAAAGAACAATTACCATGGAAGTGAGGCACCATTGTCAATTTGAAAGGAATTCAAAAGAGAATTTTATGAAAGATCATGTCTTTTAAGCTCACTAATGAGAGAAAAATAAAAAAAGTAAAGTCCTAGGTAATTAAAAGATATTTCATTCATGAGATAATATATGTAAAGATTTGAAATATGGTAGAATTCGGGTGAAAAGCTTCAACTATTTGGCAAAAAAATAGCTCATATGCATGCACTATTGTTGGACCTACGCCTGGACTACTCAAGCAGTTCCAGTGTAGATCAAACCTAATTGTTTCCCTGTATTTTAGCTCTTCTGTATCTAGGCTATGCCTGGACTGCTCAAGCATGCCCAGCGCAAGTCCAGGCAATGTTGTTGGTGCCTTCTATATCCAGGATAAGCTTGGGTTGTGCTTGGACTGCTGCAGCATATCTAGCTAGTGAAGGCTATTTTTAGCTACATCTAAGATTCTCTTAACCTATGTTTGGACTGCTCAAGCATGTCCAGTGCAGGTCCAAGCTACAACCACCCAATTTGACATAAAAATTTTAGCTCACTATTAGCTCGGAGCATAGTTTTGAGCCCCCAAACTTTTCTCCATACATCCCAACTTATGATGTCACCTAAAAACACCAGAACAAGTTAAAAGTTGAATCAAAACAATAGAAAACATCAGGAAAAATCTTTGGGTTTCCTCCCAATTAGTGTTTTAGTTAAAGTTGTGGCATGACATCATTTAATTATCCTTTTAGATTCTTGAATTGAATCGACTCAATAGTAGTTGCTTCGAGTCCACCCACGTGGTAAAGCATTAATCCTTGTCTATTCACCATGAAA
This sequence comes from Capsicum annuum, assembly GCF_002878395.1. Lineage (NCBI taxonomy): Eukaryota > Viridiplantae > Streptophyta > Magnoliopsida > Solanales > Solanaceae > Capsicum > Capsicum annuum. The sequence continues at coordinate 96,481,543 of NC_061117.1, read as the reverse complement.
TTTTTCTTCTCATGGTATTTAATTCAATTTTTTTATTTGAATCTACATTCGAGACCATGAATTGGCTCAACAACTTGATTATAAGCTTTTGCACAAATCGCTTCAACCTATACATGAAGAGGAGTACATTATCACCATTACTAAATTTTCAATTCAATGTATTAACACCATTCCACCTCTTCCTTTTGTATCTATTTGAATATTTCTTTGGAGAAATGCCTTTTATGTATGCTACAGACTACCCAATGGCATGAATGAACTTTTTCATCATAGATTTTGAGCTTCAATTAGTCTAGGCAATAGATTATCCAAATAGCTATCGATAAAGTGTTGTTCTCAAAAGGGTTTGTATTGTAACATCCAAGAGTCATCATCAAATTAACCACCTCATCTTTTTTTCAATTACCTTACTCCCTAAGTTCCATAATGTATCCACAAAGGGGTCATCCACAAGACTCATATTTATAGTGTTAGTCACCTTATCATCAACTATATCAATCACCGAAACAACTTGTAAATCCTTAGGTTGTTTCATAGACTTACACACATTGAAAGAGACTTTTCCATTATTCACTCGAAACTTTATTTCACCACATTGAACATCTACTAAGGCTTTTTCGATAGATAAGAATGGCCTACCCAAACTGATGAAGACTTCGTGATTTATCTCACAATTAATAATAACAAAGTCAGCTGGAAAGCTGAACTAGTCAACTTTCACAGGAATATCACATAGCACTCCCACGGGCTTCTTAATGGAACGATCAGCCATTCAAATTCTTATTGTCTTTAGTTTGGTAACACCATACCTAAATTTTAAAAAATGAAAAATGACATCAAATCAGTATTTTCCCCAAGATCACACATGTTTTACCGAACTTGTGCACTCCAATAGTGCAAGGAATAGTGAATGCACGTGGGTATTTTGTCTTTGTCGCCATTATACTAGACATTATGGCACTACAATTGTGTGTTACCTATATAGTTTCAACTTCCATGACTCATTTATTTATAACCAACTTCTTCATGAATTTAGCATACACACGCATCTCTTGTAATAATTCTAACAATGAAATATTCATCGATAGGTTACAAAATTTAAAAAGAAATTTCTTGAATTTGGGATCATCTTTCTTTAT
>NC_061117.1:96412007-96477404 GCF_002878395.1 Capsicum annuum | reverse complement strand
CAAAATTTAAAAAGAAATTTCTTGAATTTGGGATCATCTTTCTTTATCTTTAGTCTTTGTGAGAATGGAGGGGATTTTTATTTGAGATAATAAATACTTGAGGGTGTTAAATAGTTTTCTACTAATGTTCATAAGGAGGAGTGAAAGCCCGAGTCACTCTGCGATCTATGCATGACATTAGTGATCACTAAGATAGTGACTTTTCTGAATACAGGGTGCAAAAGTGATTAATTAACATCATAACACAAAGTCATGTATCATAGTCTTAGGTAATAGGTACACATGTAAATATGGACCAGAATATTAGAGAAATAACCATGCATGAGTTTTACTCTGAGTTCCTCTTTCCTTATCAAAACTTATTTGTTGATTTATGGTATTGATGAACAAGTATCTCTTGTAATCTTTTAATTTAATCTGAGAACTATCTTCGTCATAGTGGAAGAAGTGACAGGTTTAACTTAATGAAAAACTATTCTTATACGAAATCAGATTTAAAATTTCTCATTTTTTGACTCAGAAAGGGACTTACGGGTTGTATTCGTCATAAAATGAAGAGAATTTTATAAGCATTCTGGCTTAAAAATCACCACACACCAGAGAAAACAAAAAAATATATGATAAGGCACCTCTCTTTGGTTAAACTCTTAAAGATGTTTGAGTTGACTTTTTTTTAGAAATCACATCGAGGGCTTTTTCAAAGATCTAGATCTAAATTCGCGCACCAAAGTGCAGGAATCAAATTTTCAACATACATACCGCTAATATATGTTTTGATGAATTTAATTGGTGAGCTTTCTCTCTCCACTATAAGTATAAATATCCATGGTATATGTATTTATATATATATATATATATATATATATATATATATATATATATAACCCTCTGTTGATGAACATAATAAAGATTCCTTTGAACAAGGCAAGACACAGTGATGTATATTCATTTAAAATATATAAGTCTATATATGCATACAATTTTCTAATCGTGTGTGCCATTTATTTGGGGCAATTGATTGATTTTTCTTTAGGAAGTTTCTCCTACTGCAATGATCTTTCTCATTTGTTCCTTTTACAAGATTGAGAACTAAATCACCATCAGACTTTTCAATAACAGAGAAATTACCTCCTTTTGTCAATTGCATTAGAGGTCTTGTTGCTTCGCTATATCGAGGTTGTTGGTTGAAGCTCCAATCAAAAGTTTTTATTTATTTCTTGAGATTCGAGTCACAGATTTGGTTAAGTTTGTTGTTGAATTTCAATCACTATTTTGGAAATCATTTGAAGTTGTATACTTTGAATCTCTATTATTATTAAAGAAGATTTGAATATTCAAGGTTCATTTCCACCTTCCTCTATTTTTTTTTGCATATATCATAATATTAAAATTCAAGTATATCATCACATAACTAATTGTGGTAGCAATTCTGTTAGACCTTTGTAGATGATAAATTTGTATATTTGACAATTAACAATTTGTTATTTTTTTAAGAATGTGTTTTCAAAGGATATTTTATTATTTAAGATATGTCGGCTAAGGCTTAAAAATCCTCAAACCTGTGTCTTATTGATAAGAAATTATGATTTCGTGTAGATTTTCAGTTGAGACTAATTTAGAATAATTGGTTCAACTAATAAATTATTCCACAAAAAAATTAGAAAGAAATCTACACTCTACGTAAACTACTAAAATCAGAAATATCTCTCACTCAGAAATTAATTTTACCTCTCAGCATATTAAATGAATAATCTCTTGATTGGTATCATGATTTTCAGAAGGGACTTGAATAAATATAAGAATTTGTATATTTGCCTTTGCCTCCTTTTTTTGTACATAACTTTTAAATTTTATTTCTGAATATAAGAAAGAAGTGATATGCAAAAGGATGGAATTAATGATGAGATTATTTTTTAGATTAATGAGGTTTGAATTGAATATTATCTAACAATAATAATGAATCCATATCATACTTTATCTGTTAGTCCATTTTAAAAATAATCTTTGTATTATAGACTTAGGCAAATTTAAATTCTCTGAGTGTGACAGGAGAGTCTGGGCACAATATTAGAAGAGAACTTGGGGTTAAGTCAATAAAAATATATTTTGAACCTATATAAAAGTTATAAGGCTCAGTCAATTAAAAAATCAAATGAGAGACGGGTGAGATGCTACATGAATATATTTTAGACTGTATTACAATGTAAAAGAAAAAAGTGAAAAGACATTTATGAGAATCCAAGGCGGATTGCATTTACTTCAAAATACATAAAAAAAAAATTCAAAGAGCTGAAAGGGCTGTTGACCCAAATTTTACGAAAGTTATAGGTAAGTTGATTAATTTAATCAATAATTGATGGGGAAATTGGAAATGAATGATATTGACGAGAATTTTTTAAGGAACTGCGATAGGCTATATTTTACTTCAAACCCTCATTGAAAGAACTACTTAAAAGAGATTTGAGTATAGTTACCCAAATTCTATGAAAGATAAACGTAAGTTCATTAGTTTAATCAATAATCAACAGAGAAATTGAAAGGTGTTATTATTGAGTGTTTTTCATAAAATTTAGTTAAAATTTAAAGATATGTAAGTATTTATTTAGATACGAGAAAGTTGAGAATAATTATAAATTACTTAAAAGAGATAGGATATTAGAGAAGAAAGTAAAGTCTAGAGAGATGTAAAAGAATAAGAAAAGAACAATGATATTTCCTCAACACTTTTCAGGAAAGTCCCTGAACACAATCCCCAATGAGTCTTCTCTTTTTTTTATGGGATTAGCGTATATTTATGCGGAATTTAATTCAAGTTTATTTATGTTGTGTTATTGCATTTTTAATTTTCTTTAGAGTTAGGTTTTCTTTTGCCATTTTCATCTTTTGCAGGTTATTATGGTTGAACCTGATATAAACATGTACTTATGATGATGAGGTGCTCAAGAAAGCTAAGTAACTGAAAAAAAAAACTTATAGAGATAAACACCAAGAAAGTTTTATTTTCAGTTGATCAACTGTTAATGTCGAAGCATATCCATTCAATTGTATCAATTGATTCGACATTCAAAGTTTCTCCATCAACACTCAAAAACTTTCATTATCTGAACTTGATATTCTTGTGTGATATTTGGACACGTCTATTTCATGAGCCACATCATCAAGTAACACACAAATTTTCCTATAAGTTATATCAATGTCGGGAATACAACTCTTGATTTTATATATGAACTATGATATGAAATGTTGTATATGAAATTTTGAGTTTATGAGCTAGATTAATAAACTCACTTCTCTGTCACTTTGATATTATGGGTTGTGAGATATTATTATGTCTTGATTTTAAATGAGCTTATGTAGTATAAGGTCATTTATAAAAGTTGAAAAATTATAAACACAAGAAGTTTAAAAGGCATATATGTTAAAGACATTCACACTCGAATCATTTCGATATGCGAAATACCAATTTAATTTCTAATAATGCTTTTCTAAGTTTCTAGCTGTGGCATAGTGGTCAAACTTATTTGTTAGAAGTTAATATAATATTAAAATTGTACTCTCTTCATTTTTATTTGTTTGCTTCATTTTAATTGGACACATTCCTTAATAAATTTCTTATTCCTATAAAATTAAAAATAATTTTATTAATATATCGCTAATTAAATTTTACATTTCTTTACAAATCATTATATTTATTGAATACAGATATAATAGGAAGATTTTATTCAAATTATTCTTAAAATATTAAAGAAATAAACATTAATGAATATAAACACAACTTAAATAAAGCAAATAAAACAAAAAAGAGGGAGTGATTTTCTGTAATGTTGCATCATTGATTACTCCATCCCGGTATATCAGCGTAACAATGATGCCATGCCAAGTGTATGTTAAAGTTATGTTGGTTGGGCGACAAAGTTATATTATCTTGTTAAAGATATATTAATTTGTCAAATAAATGTTTAATCTTTGTATATCTTATCATTCTTAAGTTAATTTTTTTATACACTGAAATATTATTGTGTCAAATAAAATAGTTAATCTTTTTAAATTTTAAAATTCTCAAGTTGACTTTTTTATCATGTATATAAATTCAGTTAGGATATAGAAGGCTTGATTTAAAATATTCGTTCTACCTATGAAAAAGTTCAGACTTAAATGACCAGTCAAATGTATTATAAAATACTCAAAATCACTTGTGATCTTGAAAAAGTATTCAGTTAAATGCTAGATTATTAATTTATTTCTAGCAATTATGTTTAGTCACTAATAAGATACTTTGGACTGTCTATAATTATAATATAAAACATTTTTCTGATTTCTACTTTATAAATATAACAACTTGGAGCGACATTTTTTAAATCTTGAATATTGAAAATATAATTTCAATTGTGTAGCTTCAAAAACCTCACAATGGTGGTACGATGTTGTGCTAGTATAATTTCTTAGTTTATTAGCACTATTTAAGATAATACGTACTTAAAGTCAAGATCATTGCAATTATCTCTCAACTTTTATCCACGCATTGCGTGGACACGTATACTAGTATATTAAAAATAGTAAAAACTTCACTTGCATATATATTATTCCAAATGTAACAATAATTTCTATACATAGCTAGAGTTAATAAATATATCCATAATTATTTAAGGTATTTAGCAAGTAAAAATGTATTTTCACAAATTTAAATTTAATGGAGTTCCTCATAATGTGTGGGTTGTTACATTAATAATAAACTTATAAAATGAATGCATTTATTTAGCAAGTAAAAATGTATTTTCACAAATTTAAATTTAATGGAGTGCCTCATAATGTGTGGGGTGTTACATTAATAATAAACTTACAAAATGAATGCATTTACCAATAATTCCTCAAAATCTGAACGTTTAAAAAACATACTTGAGCAATTTCTAATTTTTAACATGATATCAAGAGTATAAAATTTTTCATTATGCTAATTATTTCTCAAAATGAGAAGACATAATTCATGCTACAAGAAAATGATTTACATTCATAGGTTATGAAACTTCTTTTTTATTTGTAGACTTTCCCATGTCACATATAATTTAAGTTATATTCAAAGTTAATGTAAAATTACTTGTATTTGAAGACTTAAATTCATTGCTCAAAGGTACAGGGTGTTATATTCTCTCTCCACCTCCACCCCCACCCCCACCCCTTAGACATATTTGTTCTTCAGTGGAAACAATACTCACGAGCAGAGTCTAGAAATTCTTTCAATTACTTCATAATTTTTCCTTTAATATATCGAAGAATCTTAAACATGTAACTCAGCCAAACTCCACCTATGTGCGTCATAAGGCGATACCAAATATATCAACAAGAAAATTGTAACAACTCAAAAATGTTGATATGTTAAAAAATGTTTCAAATTTTTTTTTACAATGACTATCCTCCTACTAGACCTGGAGAAATTTAATTCTCATGGAGAAACGGGATCAATGTAATTGGGTCAAAAATTTAAAAAGTGTTGGGCAAGCTTGCTAGCTACCGCTGCAGCAGTAAACTAATCGTTGTAGTGGTATCGTTTTAGCGAAAAAATACTGCAGCGGTACCCGGTAGTGGCAAACCCGACCTCCCTTTAAAATGTTTTTCTTAACTCTCTTAGTTTATCCCTTTCCCCCAAAAATATTCTTAATAAACATCACCTCCAAAATTATGAGATTTTAAAGTCCACACTTCATGAAAGAAGTTTCAAGGGACGCCCGACTGGGACTGGAACCTGACATGGGAAGATGCTTAGTGCTAGCGCGACAACTTTATCCTCTCTGTAGAACAATGATTTTTCTATAAGGTGGGCTATGGTTTAAATTGCAATAGATTTAGGATAACTTTACGTAATATTGGTAATCTTGGGATTTTTCATATATTAGGTCTTGAAACACTGTGTTTGGATGGACGAAAATGATATAAATCCGGTTAGGCTTAAATAATGGTGCAAGTCATAGTTGTGCTCCATTGGTGCTATGTTTGGGGCATGTAATGGGTAGAATCTTAAGAGAATTAAGACTAGTAGAATGAAAAACATGGCTTATAAGTATGATGGGGTGTTAAGTACATTAAAAAGGGAGATCTAGTAGTAAGCTAGGTATTGATGGAAAGGCTCTTAGTAATCTATATAATCATGACTAGCATTAGGGAAGGTTAACGAATCATATATGCAGAGTAGGGGTTTATTTTTACACTAATTGAGTGTAAGTAACCTACGAGTGTAATTAAATTTATAGGACAACCTGAGGGACGACCTAGTGGCAAGGTACGTAGTAGAATAGGTAATTTGGTAAGGGTCATACAATAACAAGAGTAAGATTACTAAGGTCAAGTAAGGGGTTGTAGATACAGAGTTAGTATTAGCATCTTTGTAGAAATATTACAGTCTCAAAGGAGTTACGGGTATACACAATTACATAGATATATTTACCTATGTATATGTACAGGAATAAGATTAATTTCTCTATGCTTGTATGTGAACCAAAGAACTGTAATCACCTTGGGGCACTCTATGTTATTGTTGATTACATATGCATATTTATACATGCTGATGATGATAGTTGGTGACTATGATGTTGTTGTTGAAACATAAGTTTTATGATGTTGTTGTTGATGATTTAATGACAATGATGGTGATATTGTGTCACGATCCAAAACTAAGGGTCATGATGACACTTGTTGTGACAAGTCTTGACAAGTAAGCCTATCATCTAAATTGATATGAAATGAGAAAATATTATCAAATCCCAAGGTAAGGCTTCTAGAACAAATTCAAACTGCATCAATATGAAAATAAAGAAAAATACATAACAACAATGTATAGGATACACCAAAATCTGGTATCATAGTGTAAGAACCAACTAAGTATATTACGAGATCAAAATATACAACTGAATGTCTAAAAGATTATAATCTATTTCAAAATACAAAGATAAGACATAAACTAAACCTGAGGAGATAGTAGACCAACTTTGAAAGCATAGACCGACCGCTACCTCGAAAGTACTCCTACACCGCCTGAATTAGATCCCATGCGATGCACTCATACCTGCGTCTACGCTGAATGGGTGCAATAGGGATGATTACGGTCTACTTGTACTTAGTATGTATTATAGATAGACTAAGAAAAGTAGAAAATAAAGAATATAAAGTACACACTATGGGCACATCACCTACAATAAGAAAATGTCTTAAACAGTAGCCCACACAGTCTCCACTAACAGTTCTACAATATATATAAATATTAAAATACAAGTACAAGAAAGAAATACAAATATATAGATACCAAGTAAAGAGCAAAAATACAACACGGAATGTACACTAGCATTAAATACAATGAAGATGATGAAGTTTATAATGATAATGTGATGCACAAAGTTGTTTGACAACCTCTGTATACACCTATCGAGTTATACTCCTAAGGTAGGACCCATGGTGGTGATGGTGGGGGGGTCTTTGAATATATATATACATATTTAATCCAAGATCCAATACCAATATTCATAAATAAAATTTAATACCACAAATTTTCAATTTAGATAATTTCCACCAAGAAGAACAATCAATTACACAAATATGAGGTTAATAACATCATATAAGATTCCATATATTCACACATAGTAATTAATGTCTTAAATCCACCAAATAACAACAATACAAGCCCCGACAGGCACACAATAGTAATAACAACATTTTCATGGTTTATTCCCTTACCCATAACGTTCTTTTATATCATTGTTAACTACCCAATCTAGTCTGAAGAAAGTTAAGCCATAACCTACCTTGAATGGAAAAAATGGGTCCGAAAGGCCTTCAACATAAAGCTTTTCCCTCATGAACTAACCCAAAATGAACTAAAATATATAAATACAAAATCTACGCGACAAAAGAAAGTCAATGATACCTATATTGCCTATTTCTCTGTCAGAGTCAAAATGTTCCCCCGAAATGGATTTTCAAAAAAGAAGGGTAAAACTAAAATTTTAGCCTACAAAATATATTACCCATTATTAAAGGAACCCATATGGAGAAAAACTAAGTGAAAACGGGTTAAAATTGGGGTTTAATTTGAAGAATTACTAATTAAGGCCTTCCAAGACAAAATCTCCAAATTTTATTTTTGAATGTAAGTTATAACAAGATTTAAATAAGAAGGATTGAAGAATAATAATTGAACTAGGGATTCAGAGCTTACCCAAGCTTGAAAATGGAAGAAATTGCTCGAAAACTTGAAACCCCCAATCTCCAACTGTCAAATAAAGGTGAAAATAGAAAAAATGTGGTAAATACCACCCATGCATCCCTTAAGTGAACGCTAGGTTGCTTAAGAGGACATCGCTTAAGCGACCAGGTGTTGTTTTCACAATACCTGCGTGACATGCTAGTGTCGTATAAACGATCGGACTTTAGCTTAAGCGACATCCGCTTACACGATGGAGTAGTCACTTAAGGAATACCCCCGACTGGGTGCCAGGTCACTTAAGCGACCAAAATATCTCTTAAGAGGTGCACCAACTTAAGGTGCACCAGCTAGTAACTTGGAGAATTTCAAGTATCCGCAGACCCCTCGGGTTTTATCTAAAATCTCGAGAATGCAAATGAAGTATGCTACCCTACTAAATTTGATGCTTCAGACTCAATGAAGATATTAGATTTTAAAAAAAATATCATTTCCACAAAGTTGACCCTCGATACCCAATTTCACAAATTTTTGAATCGCAGGTCAAAATGAAATACAAAAGCAGTAAAAGCACACCAACTATATTACCAACCAAAAATCAACTTTTGGATCTACTGACATGGTCCATTTTTTTTCCTAACACATAGAATAATAAATGTTGATCGAAGTTAACTATAAAGCATTTATAACCTCTAAAAACCATAAACTAAAACAAAACACACTTAAATACATTAGGATCAATGTCAATTATCTCTACACTCCAGAAATATCACAAAGCAACCATAGATAGGAGTAAAATGGTCAAATCACACATAAATGAATAATTAAAAAATCACCAAAAAGATTAAGTCGTTAAATCATCAACCACTAAAAATCTAGTTTGTCCTTGAACTAAAGGCAAGGGAAATACCTGAATCAGTGAAAAGTTGGGGATAACTACTATGCATATCAAACGCGACCTCCCAAGTAGCCTCACCTATAAGACGATGTCTCCACTAGACCTTAACCACTGAGATTTCTCTAGAATACAACAGTCGAACCTCCCTGCCTGGAATAGAGATAGGCTCCTCAACAATGGACAACATTTCATCTAACGGAATTGAATCCCAACAAATGACATAAGACTTATCCAGAATGTAGCACCAAAGTATAAAAACATAAAAAACTGGATGAACGACTTGTAAATTTGGGGGCAACGCTAACTCATAAGCCACATCCCCAATAGTTCAAAGAATCTTAAATGGTCAAATATACCTAGGTCTTAGCTTGCCCCTCTTCCCAAAACTTATCACACACTTTATGGGTGACGCACAAAGAAAGACTCGATCTCCAATACCAAATCTCAAGGCAGAAATTCCATGATATTCATAGCACTTCGACCTACTCTGAACTGCTGAAGTCTATCTTGAATGACCCAAACTCTATCTAAGTACTTGCAAATCAAGTCTATACCTTGCAATCAAACCTCAGAAACCTCAAACTAACCATCTAGAGAGAGAAAACGCATACCATACAAAGCCTCAAAAGGAGCCATATCAATATTAAAATAGTAGCTATTATTATACATAACTCCTCTAAATAAAGATTTTATTCCCACTAACCTCCAAAGTCTATAACACAAGTGCAGTGCATATCCTTTAAAACCTAAATAGTTTGCTCTAACTGACCGTTAATTTGGGGTGAAATTTTAGTTAAGATCAACCTGAGTACCCACATACTTCTAAAAAGTCTTCAAAAGTAAGATGTGAATAATGGACCTCTATATGAGATGATAGACATTGGTACACCATAAAGATAAACTATCTCACGAATTTAGATATAAGCCATCCTCTCAGCACTGAAGAAAACCTGAACAGGAATTAAATTAGCAGATTTGGTTAATCGATCCACGATGACCCAAAAACTATTAGAAACACAAAATGTATGAGGAAAACCAATCATGAAGTCCATAATGATCTGTTACTATTTCCACTCAGAAATAGGTAGCCTCTAAAGCAATCCACTAGGCTTTAAATGCTCAACCTTCACCTTCTGGCAACATAGGAAATGAGATACAAAATCCACTATATCATTCCTCTCCTTAGTGCTTTCTCAAATCATAATACATATTAGTCACTCCCGGATGGATGGAATACCTGGAACAATTAGCCTCTTCTAAGATCTATCTAATCTAATCTTCCACTCTCAGCATATAAAATTGGCATTTAATCCTCAAAACTCCATCTGCATCAAGCAAGGATTCCTTATCCTCACGACTTAACACCTTACCCAGAATTACTCTAAACCTAACATCATCAAACCGATGAGCTCGAATCTACTCCATTAAATAAAATCTAGCCTCCATGAATTCAAAAATACACTAGGTGTTGAAATATCAAACCTAACTATTTGGTTAGCAAAAGATTAGACCTCTATGTCTAAAGGCCTTTCCTGGGTCAAAAAATTTGTCAAGCTACCCATGCTAGTTAACTTTCGGTTCAAGGCATTCATAACCACATTCACCTTACCTGGATGATAGAGAATAATCAGGTTATAATCTTTAATCAACTCAAACCAATGACACTGCCTCATATTAAGATCTCACTGGGTGAAGAAATACTGAAGGATATGATGATTTGAGAAAATCTCATAGCAAAATGCATACAAGTAATGCCTTCATAACGTTAAAACAAATGCAATCGTACATAACTTCAAAGTAAAAGCTAGGGTATTTCCTCTTATAGGGATTTAACTGACGATAAGCATATGCAATCACCTTACCCTCCTATATCAACAAAGCACCTAACCCAACACCCAAAGCACCATAAAAGATGGTAAAACCTATGCCCTCCTGGGGCAAAGTCAAGATAGGTGCTAATGTCAATAAATTCTTAATCTTTTAAAAGCTCGCCTCAAATACATCAGACCACAAAAAAAATCTTCTAAGTCAACTTGGTCAATGGAGTTGCAATAGATGAAAAACCCTTAATAAAGTACTGATAGTAACTGGCCAAATTGATAAAAATCTATATCTTTATAGGAGAGGTAGGCCTAGACCAATCATGAGTTACTACAATCTTGTTTGAATCGAGCAGAATACCATCTTTGGTCACCACATGACCTAAGAAAGAGATAGTCTCCAACCAAAACTCACACTTGTAGAACTTAGCTTATAATTTCTCCTCCCTTAATCTCTAAAGCACAATCCATAAATACTTCTCATGGTCAACCTCACTCTTAGAGTAAACAAAGATATCATCTATAAATAAAATAACAAAAGAGCCGAGATATAATTGAAATACCTAGTTCATCAATTCCATGAATACGGCTGGGGTATTGGAAACATGAAGTACATGTCCAAGAACTTATAATGACCGTATTGAGTCTGAAAAGCAATCTTTGGAATATTCGAAGCTCTGATCCTCAACTAGTGATACCCAGACCTCAAATCAATCTTTAAAAAATTGAAGTACCCTAAAGCAGTTTGAATAAATCCCCAATACAAGGATGAGAATACTTATTCTTAATTGTCACCTTGTTCAATTATTGATAATCAACACACATACACATAGTTCCATCTATTTTCTTTACAAACTCGATAGGTGCACCCCATAGTAATACACTAGGTTGAATAAATCCGTTATCCAATAACTTTTATAACTAATCACTCAATCCCTTCAACTCTATTGGGGCCATCTATATGAAAGAATAAAGACAGGCTTGGTGTCTAGCTTAACATCAATTGTAAAGTCAATATAAAATTTAGTATCATAATCTAGAGGCATACCAGGCCAATCCATATAAAAAAAATCCATGCACTTATGGACAATAAAAATAGAATCTAAAGAAAATGGGAAAACAACACTAGTATCATGAATATGGGTCAGATAAAACAAACACCCCCTCTAAAAAACAACGAGCCTGAATAAAAGATAGAACCCTCTTAGGACCTAAAATACCTAGGTCTTAAACCTTGAGAGGACTAGATAATTTATTGTGTCTCTAATTTGGGTATGACTTGGAGCTTGAGATGTACCCATGGATATGGGTTGTATCCACTTCCCCTCCCTCTCTCCTACCTTAAGAAGCATGTTAGGGTAGCATAATATTTTCTATACTACATGGTCACCCCTTGATCGTACCCAACTATACGACTTATATACTACTCAACCATATGGAATGAGAACTTAGTTTGTAGTCGACTATTTTCTATAGGCTTGTTCATATGGTTAGGGGTGAGTCGTACCCTTTGGATATGACTCAAAAGTGTATAGTCATATTCTTAACAGCGTGAGTGACCTAGGAAAATCCTAGGGTACTAGTTAGGGTACCACTCGTACCCTAGGGTACGATTACTAAGGAAATGATATGGGGGAGTCGTACCTCAAGACGAAGCCACTTTTCAGATTTTAACTAAGGTATTTTTGGTCATTTCGCTTGCCTAAAACCCTAAATACCCTACATATATAAGTCCTCTTAGACTCCCATAACACTTGGGTAGTGTATAAAACATTCTGAGTATTCTCAAAGGGTCTTAAAATAAGATTGGAAGCTAAGGATTGAAGATGGTTCATCTAGAGGCAAGAGAGGTGTTAATTTCTTCATTGCTTTAACTTGTTTAAGGAATGTACCACTTCCCCCTTGTTTAATAACTCTAAATCTATGTATTTCACACTTTGATTAGTAAGTGTAAATGGTAGTTTTGATATCAAATAAAAAGAGTTTGGTAGACTAATGATGTATAATGTTGAATCTTGCTTAGACTCATGTTTATATGTGATATTAATGATGGTTTGCATGTGTCGGTGCATTTTAATATGGTTCATCATGAGGGTATTGAGTAACCCTAATCTTGATAATATCTATGATGGAAATAGCCTTGTTAAAGGTATGCACCCAAGGTGTTTGTGAAAATGTCTAAGTGAATTGTCTAGTCATATATTGGTGATGTATTGAACTAGGGCAATGGACAAATAAGTATAAATGCTTGATGAATGATATTGTGAGCAATGAATTATGTAATGTATAACCCTTTTTGCTTGATGACTAATAATACGGTTAAGGTTCCTAAATATAAAATTAAACTTGAATTGTGTGTTGAGCTAATATATAGTATAGAATATGTTGTAAGATTGTTTATGAAGTGGGAATGGTTTGTAAGGGTCTTGGAGACCATAGTTTGAATTGAATGAATTAAAGTGAGGCATGTGCCTTTCAAAGTGTGTGATAAATGAATGGTTCCATGAGAACAATGTGATCAAACGTGGAGTTGAATTGGTCAAATGGGTTAGAGTCCTTAAGTGTTGAAATTAATTGCATGAGATTAGATGCATAAATAAAAAGAGTTAGGAATCAAGGGTCCACTAGTAAGGGTAATAAAAGGGCTTTAGGTTATAGTCCCATTCCTAATGGAAGCATGAGGTTGGAGTCTCATGTATATAGTAGCATGAGGTTGAATTCCCATATATAGTGTAGCATGAGGTTGGATTGAGTAGCATAAGGTTAAAGTCTTATGTCTAGAGTAGCATGAGGTTGGAGTCCTATATCTAGAATAGAATGAGGTTGAAGTCCCATATATAGAGTGGCATGAGGTTGGAGTCCCATGTCTAGAGTAGTATGAGGTTGGACTCCTATGTATTAAGGGATTATGGTTAGAGTCCCTTATCTACGTCTAAAAAACCAGAGGGTAGAGTCCCTTGCCTAAGAGTCCATGGATAGAGTTCTTTGGCCTAAATGAGTGGGTGTGTGGTTAGAGACCCTTGTCTAACAATAAGTGGATGTGGTTAAAGTCCTTGGTCTAATGGAAACCGTTTGAACCTATGTGTGGAAGGTCGGGGCCCTTCACTTCATGTATTTTGATTGGGTCCTCCATGAATGATATTGAAAATCGTTTCCTTGCTTGAGATGTGCTACACCTATATGCATGGATAAGTGTATTAATATGATAGAATATGATATATTGACTTGTTGTTGAATGATGATGCTATTTTATCATTATCTTTGAGCTACATGCTAGCGTTCCAACCTCTAACCATCTCCGAATGTTATGTCCCCATATGACATAGGGGCCAAAGCTTCTTCTTTTTTTCCTATGCAGTGATCGGGCGATCGAGTATTGATATTGAAATGGTGAGCTTCCATACATCCAGAAGTCTTACATTTTAAGTCGTTATTTATATTAATTGACTTATTTAGACTTAGGATTTTGGCTATTGTTGGGGGCATGTCCCGATATATCTAAGACATTGAATTGGTAGAGGTATTGTGGATGACTGTGGACTTGGGTATCTTGTCTAGTTTGATGAATCAAAAAATGTTTAAGACATATTTAAGTTATGACTAGTAGTATATGTTCCGCAATCCTACTTTATGGTTGGAATCCATCCGACCCTTGTGATTGATGCGATGATTTTCAATGGGTTATCGGGGTGACCTCCGGTTCATGTGAGCTTGAGGTGCCCATATGACATGGCCCAATTTTGGGTAGTGTCAGGACCCATATAAACCACACCCGTCTAATCTATCCTTACACACCGACAGAACTAAAGTCACGATCTTAGCATAAGATCCTAGGACAGCATAGTAAAGAGCCAACCAATCCATACCCAAGATGACGTTGAACCCTACCATATCTAGAATAAGTAGATCTACCCAAGTCTCACGACTCGTAAAAATCATAAAACAAGATTGATGCACCCAATCCACCACTAAAGAGTCTCCTACAAGTGTAGATACATTGATAGGCATGACAAGAGTCCTACTAGAAAAATCAAAATCTAAAGCAAATACGCATAAACATAGGAGAAAGTTGACCTCTTTATCAAATAACATAGATGCAGACCTGAACAAATAGGGATGATAACTTTAATAACGATATTGGAAGTCTTTGCCTTAGGTCTGGTGGGTATAACATAACACCATCCACGACCACCACCTGATTGAGTAGCCTTGTGACCACCACCATGGGCACCACTACCTCTATCTCGTACACCTCTAGTAGAACCTATACCTCTCACAGCTGATATAGGAGTAGCTTTGAAAACACGATGGGGATATTCCTTGGCCAAATGGCCAACCTTATTACACATAAAGAAAACCCTACAAGACGACTCAATAGGGGGAGGTACGGCTGAGCTAGAACAACTACCTAAAGCTGGTGAACCAGAAGACCCACTACCTGAACTATACAAAGCTTCCTACAAGGGTCTTCCATGATACCCATGGAAACCTCTAGAATTTTTGCTTCGAGGAGAGTGACCTCTAAACTGTCTTTGATAGCACACCCTCTTGGAACCTTCTTGAAATGCTTAAAGAATAGACTCAGTCATCTTAGCATGACCTTCTATACTCTAAAATAATACCCGTGACACAAATATGTCCCTTCAAAAACTTCCAAATCTTCACAGACTCGGTAGCAGTGTTGGCATAAGAATATCTAGACAAGGCATGAAAACGTGCCTCATAATCCATAATAGTCATGAATCCCTACTCTAAGTAATTAAACTTATCTCCGATAACGCTCTATTTACATATTAATTTTAAGTGAAAAGTGGTCATCATCAATATAATTACCCAACTTTGAGTGAAGGTTGAATCTATAAGAAATAATATGAGTGGCGATTGAATAAGTTGGAAACTAAATTTACTTGCTCAAATCAAATCTAAGATACAAGTAATTGGAGATTTCAGTCGTTTCAAAGATATGATTATTTTTTGACACGTAATGGACTTACCTGGGGCTACGAATAATTAGAGTGTAATCAATTAGAAATGGATCTTGGGATTATGCTTTCCTACGGATAAATTATGCATAGGAGCACAATGATTCGATGTAAATTCTAGTCATTAGTGATGTGGTAGGCTAGGTTGCAAGTCCTTGAGGCTAGTTTATCAACAAAGCCTCAAAGATACCACTCATTTCCCCTTTCGAGTACCTAACAAGTGTGTATATTAAAGCCACCCAACACCTCAATTTGGGTATCCTTATTTCTAGGTTGCTACCTAAGGTATAGCCAACCTTCTAATCACCTTTATGTCTAAGATAGTGATAGTTAGCAAATTACACCCATTAATTATCTACTATTGCCTTGGTTACCACATCCCTCTTTCAAGGATGATGTAGGGTATGAAAGTTTATCCAAATTCCACTTTCAAGGATGGTTTGAGATTTCAAGAGTTCAAAATTTTCACCCACAAACCCATGTGCGTATTTGCGGCTTCCACCCCCAAATCCCATCCAATTTAATTAAGCAATAGTAGAACCCATGATCAACAAACTAGCATATACACAAATAAATCACAACCCACACACAATTGCTCAGTATTCTAACATAATCCCAAGAGGAAGAACTAGCTACACATAAGATTAATAAGCAATATATACCCTAAAATTCCCATCAATTTGATTTATTGAAAGATAAAGAGAATGCTAATTGCAAGCTTTTGGATTCAACAAATATTTATTGGAAATTGCCAATCCTCCACTTGAAAGCTACTCTAACGTATTCGTCACCTAAGAATTAGTTCAATAGTTGTCTCTTCAAAGTTGGAAACTAGATGGTGGAAAAATTCCATAAAAGTCGGATTTCTTCACAAAGAGATAGGGTTTAGCTTCTTAATGAAAATTAGGAATCAGTTGAGTGCATTTACATCGCTGCACCCAGGGATGTCTTCTCGCTAAGCTGCGATCATGGTAACTTATCCACGATCGTGGATGCCATGACTACAGCCAAAATCTCATGATCGCAGTACTTTGACAAGGCTTGACTGACTGCGATTATGGTCCTCATACTGCAATTGCGGTAACCGAGGCTCGTTCTGCTCTAGGTCTTCCAACAACACTTTTTTCTCTCTTTTAATCCTTTTTAGTTCAAGTCCACATCTTTCCATGCCATAACTTGTATGCCTACAAAATATGGATATTAGTACATTTTAATCACACATATGTCTCATTTTTACATTTAAAACATGGTAATGTGCATGAATGTTAAGTGTATATGAGTGGTAAATTCACCACTCATCAACACCCCCAACTTAAGGCTTTGCTTGTCCTCCAGCACTACTACCTATTACCATGATACAATGTAAATTTATGCCCAAATACATGACCCAATGATCACAATGACTTCAAGTTTAGTCACTACTACAAGTAGCTCTTCAAACATGGGCAAAGCTATTCTCACCACCTCCCTCAACATGAAATACAATGTTCAAAGGTGCAAATGACTTAAAAATGAAACCATTCAACAATCACTACTACTCTAGAAGTGACTCACCTTTGACCTCAACAACAATATACTCCTTTTGTATCAATTTTTAGGGGATGACAAAATCACCCAGCTCAACTTGTTTGCATGCCTCCTCACAAGAAAGAAAACTCCACACACCAAGTTCTCAAATATGCAATAGGGAATTTAAGTGGAAAACACTCTCTCTCTTAATAACTCTCGATGCTAAAAAGTACCATTCCCTAAGCTTGCTCCTATTTTCAATCGCAACTACAATGAAAATACTTGGTTGGAAATCACGAAAGGCTTTTTGAGCTTATAACATAGGTTGGGGTAGGGTAGGATATTATTTAGGAATAACAAGGCTATACCCTCTTTGAACATCTATATCACACTATTCTCTCCAAATTTTGATCATGGGCCACTTTTTTTTGTATTCACTTTTTACACATGAGCCTACTTTAATTTCCTTGGTTCACTCATTTTCTTTTCATTTCTTTTCTTGAACCCTTTGTGCTTCTCTTTCCTTTGTTGGATCTTTTCCCTTTTCTTATTCATTTGTTCTATATGCTTAAGCCCATAGGCACTCACTTACAACTTTGTGTCTCAAAGTTACCTCTTATAATTTTCACCACCCCCAACTTAGGCTTTTTTCCTTAAGTTGCAACTTAAGTTAAAGGAGGGTAGGGTTCAAAAGAGTGATAAAAATTAAAAGGCTCATAGCTTGCAATGTGTTCGCAAAAGAAAGTTCTAAAGTCTCTAAGAGGTTGACTGGGGATAACACCAATACAAGGGTAGGATTTTTAGGCTAAAGTAGACTTCTAATGTCACAAAGATGAGCATTTCACCAACCAATTACAATAAAAATTAGCCTTGAGAGACTAATGAGGCAAGTTCTAGATGGTACAATTACACATAAGATTTGGACAAATGAGCTCACCACACATGGCATGAAAATTCGCCAAAGGGGTTCAATCGCCCCTCCCGCTAGAGACAAAAATAGAGTATCTACCAATTTTCACAAGCCAAAATTTTTGGAGTCACAAAAAGAGAAAAAGAATTATTACAAGGTCGCTCACTTCCATTCTCTTGATCTTTAAAATTTTTGGATGAAGAGAGCGTTTGCTTTTCAGTCGCACCACGCATAATTTGCTAAATATGGTCTCATATTTTGGCTTTTGTACAGGTAAACCATATGGCAATTCAGACTTTGCTATAGGTGTAAGTGTCATCTCAAATTCAAAATGTCCAAGGTACTCTGATTTTCCTTGCATTTATGACCTCGATGCCACGGGTACTCAGAATTTCCATGCATCCATGGCTCAAAACCCTAGCATGCTGCTTTTCCCAGAATAATGTCATTACTCAATCTATTATAGGGAAAAGCTCATCCAATATCACACAACTAAAATAAATATAAAGTAAAACAAAAAATCTAAAAACAAACCAAATAACTAATCCATGAAATGTGGGCACCATCAAAGTTCCCAAATAATGCAACCCAAAAATAAAGTAAACATAATCCAAAATGTCTTTAAAACGTCCATAAAACATCTAAATAATACAAATCCGGGGATTGGCACCTCCAACTAAAAATTTAGCAGTGTCCCCACTGCATAATCAATAAAGCAAGAGAAAAGGGCGCTCCTTGAATCTGCATCAAGAGCTGTTCTCTCCTGGTGACTCTACACCATCACCCACAGCATCAGAACCTAACCACTCAGTAGAGGCCTGTTTATCACTCTCTACTCTAGGAGAAGGTAGTTTGTCATAGGGTTTCAGGACCTTCTACAGGCCCTTGACCCATTTCCACATCTTGTTGAATAACTTATCTCTCTTCTTATCCTTTTTCTTCATCTTCTCATGGGAGTCCTGAAGCTCCCTATGAGACTTCTCCAGTACTGAGTATGACTTCTCGAGCCGAGCAATCGTGGCTCTCTATTTTTGCTCCTCCTCCTGATATCTGTCATAAACTAAACAGGACATATAAGAGTGCTACCTGGTGGAGGGATCACCTGGCCTATGATTTAATCCTGATACCAGCTCCTTGATGACCTTAATATCCATACCAATATCCTCCATAGGCCCAGTAGTCGATGGTATGCACTAATTTGACTTCTCAATTGTCGACTTTCCTAAGTTGATCTTTCTCTTTTTGCTCTGGTCAGGTACACCCTCACCCCAAATTTTGAGTAAAGAGATACGGGGGTTTTATTTCACCTAAGTATCTATTGGATACTCCTCTACTTCTTCCCTCCTACATAACTCAGTAATAAGCGAAGGAAAGGGAATAAGTGTACCACCCTGACTTTTGAAATATCTCCATTCTAAAATAATAATTTAGCCCACGTTCAGAGCAATGCCAGATAAAATACAGGCCACCATCTGAGCTCTCATATCAGTGACAGTATTCATATGTGTGCATGGCAAAACTCGATTGTAGATGATATTCAACCAAATCCTGGCCTCTGCTAGGAAGTCATTCATGGAGATTTCTCATTTTTTGGCAGCCTAGGAGACCTCTCTACCATGGCACAGTATGCTAGCCATCTAGTTCCCTGGCTCACAACTCTTTGATTGGAACTCATTCATGTCTGTGTCTAGAAGCACATATATGTAGTTTATCTATTCTGATCTAAAATAGACATCATTTCCCCCAATCTTCATCACAGGGTTTAAGAGGGATACTATGCTGAGATTCGTATAGAACTTATGCACCCAGTTCTAATTGGAAATACAAGGGTCTTAGGAAAATCAAATCCACCCAGTAGCAGCAAGCCTATTGTGAAATATCAGTATTTTCTCTGACACCTTGTCCATGAAGATACCCTTTTTCCATGAGTAGATTGGTCTTTGGGAGGTCACTATAGTAAATGCTATGACATTCTGGTGCCATGAAACGAATATGGTTGAAATCTCCTATTTTGTTGCTAAGTAACTATAAGAAACATAACCCGTACCATCATTAGTAAATTCACACCAAACCCATGCTAGGTTAATCATCTAAACTCATATGGTGGTGTCATAGTGGCTTTTGGGGTGAAATAGGCATACAGAATTTCTAGTCTAAGCCGGAAAATAGTCTTAGTTATGGAAATTATGGACTCTTGACCGCGATTGCAGTACCACAATTGCGATCTTGATGACCGCAATCGCGGTCCTGATGACCGCAATCGTAATCCTGATGACCACAATCGCGATATCTGAGACTATTTTTGGCCAAATCAATAATAGCACCAAATATCAAATTTTAACCCAAAAATGAGTTCCAATCAACCAACAGATCATCATGCTCATGAAACTCAAACCTAAGTTCTTGATTGTGCTCTTAAAAATGAATAAATCTATGATGGGTTCACTGAAGTATTCAATCGAACATATGGTGTACACATTAATTATAACCTATTTATGCTGAATTTTGGGTACTCAAGACTTCCCCATCGATGTGTACACCAATTACAACAACCTACCACCTAGAAAATCATATTCAAGCAATGATTTTGAGTTGAAAACACTATTTTTGGCCTATTTGTAAAGTACCAATTTGAAGCCAATACAACATGCAATTAAAAGGAGTTAGAACACATACCGTAGTATAGTATGCATTGATGATGCGATGAACACCTTGGATTTACTAAAATTTATTAAACCATGGGTGCAATTTTGAGAGAAAAGTTGAGAAAGAACCATATAGGGGGAATGGGCAGTCAGATGGTCTTTTAAATTAATTCAACCATGATCATGGTTAGATTTTTATGATTACGGTGACTCAGCTACTACGACTATGGTGGCACGGGCCTGCGATTGTGGTACTTGAGACTAATTTTTGGGTCCCCTGCACTCCTTTGCTCAGTTCTAAACACAAAAATTTCACACTTTCCCTTTCACAAAATTATTCCAAACACTCTTCAGCACCCTAATTTCATGGATTATGCATGAACAAAAATAAAAGGTACTCTATCATGCATAAATAAAAAGATACATGCCACTTTCATGGCCTGATAGGTTATTTCCCATCATTGGTGGCAAGAAATCATTACAAATACCATTTGTGTTTCCACTTAGGAGATTTGAATTTCTATCTAAAATTTTACTTACTAAGCATTGAGTGGCAGAGGGATAGAAGATTCAAATCTTCCAAGATAAAATGTGATAGAAATGAGGACATGGAGATGTGACTTCTATATCTCCACTTTGAAGACTTGAATCTTTTACCCAATTTTGATCAAATTTCCAATTCGGCTCCTTAGGTAATGGTGGTAATAGGCCACTAGTTAACCCTCAGAAGTTGAGCTCCTTTTCCTTCAAGTGTGGGGTTCTCGTGTTCCCTTTAAGAATGTCAAACTCCAAAATGTACGGATGATGCTCCATGTCCCCAAAATTCATCATTTTCTTAGGTGGGTGGACGCTCATCACATCCACTAAGCTCAATGTTGAAAAATTGTTCGAATGAGGTCTAACCCTTAATTTCAGAATTGCATCCCTATTGGTATCCTCACCTCAAAATGGACTAGAGTCTTCATAAACAATTTGTTTGGCATCTTATTTTAACTCTAGCACCATTTCCTCAATTTTGGCATCTTCAACTATATTAGGTTTGGTTGGTTGGGAAATCACCGATAACTCCTAAATTTCAAGCACAGTTCAAAGAATGGGCATATTCATGGTACTTGCAAGATCGGCCTCTTGGCCCATTTCTTTAATATTTTTTATTTTCCTTTTGAATGCCTCATGGGATTGATAGAAGTCATGCATGTCCTCTTCCAACGTAGTTGCCCGCTCTAAAAGAGTTTGAAACATTATTTCAACACCATTTTATCTGGAATGTTGTTCTTCATTTTTCAAACCTTGAGACGTATCAAACTCATAAGAAGAATTAGCATACTCATTAGCATAACTAGGGGGTAATTTGGATAATAACTCCAATGTCCATCTTTACCACCACATAACGAACAATCATTCTCCCAATAGGATCTAGATGGTGCCTCCATCTCTCTCTGGGGAGTATATCTACAATCTTGCCAAAAGTGAGGTCCGTCACAATATGGACATGGATCATCAAGATAGGATTTCCAACTACCAAAGTCATATTTTTTCCAAGATGCCATAGTAACAAATAAACAAAAATAAAAATCTACCTAACACAAGAGATAAAATAAAATCAAATACAAATATTTACAAGTTTTAATCCAAGCAAGTAGGCTAAATCTCAAACTAACTTAATAAGCCAACCTGTTCCCGGTAACGGAGCCATTTTTTATAATGCTTAATTTACACGTTAATTTTAAGTGTAAGGTAGTAGTCATCGATTTATGCCCAACTTTGAATTAGGATCGAATCCACAAGGAACAATGTGAGTGAAAATTAAATAAGTTAAAAATTAAAGTTACTTTCTAAACTCAAACCTAAGGTACAAGTAATTGGGAGATTTCAGTCGGTTTCAAAGATATGATAATTTTTTTACTCTTAATAGACTAACCCGGGGCTACAAATAATTAGAGTGTAATTAGTTAGAAATGGATCTCAAGATTATTCTTTACTAGGGGAAAATTATGCATAAGAACATGATGATTCGGTGGAAATTTTAGTCGTTGGTGATTGGTAGGATAGGTTGCAAGTCCTTGAGTCTAATTTGTCAACAAAGCCTCAAATATGTCAGTCATTGACCCTTTAGAGTACATAATGAGTTTTTCAATTAAATCCACCCAACATCTCAATAGGGGTATCCATATTTCTAGGATACTACCCAAGTTATAGTCAACCTTGTAATCACCCTTATGTCTTAGATAGCGATAGTTAGCTAACTATGCCCATTAATTATCTGCTATTGTCTTGATTCCCACATCCATCATTAAAGGATAATGTAGGGTCCAACATTTCACCCAAACCCCTCTTTCAAGGATGGTTTGAGCTTTCAAGAGTTTGAAATTTTCATTGATGTTGAGTTTATTTATGCACTTTAGTGTTGTCATCCTAGATTATTTAGCCTTGTTTTGAGGATGATTCATGTGTTTTATTTGTTAATAATGATGTAAATAAGTGTATAAGTGTGTAAATGTGTGTTCTTAATATTTAGTGTGTATTTTAATCGAGTTTGGGTTAATTTGATCATTTAGAGGAAACACGATAAAACTAGTATTCTTGGTTGAGTTTCTAATCCACTGTCTTTGATGTTGTGATGTTTTGAGCTCTAAACTGTTGTGTTAAATTCTATAGGATTATTGGTGAATGAATTTTGGTGATACATCAAGGATATTCAAGCTTTAAATCAAGTGCAAACATCATAATAAATCTTGGAATGGATCAACGAAAGCACGAGACACCTGGGAGCTCAAGACTGAATACGATTACTAATATGGCCTATTGACGAGCTTACTAATATAGATATTGCTGAGATATAATATGTCTGGTAAAAATAATATGGCTTTGATATGATATGGATTATAGATATAATATAGCTTAGATACTATATGGCTTACCGATATGATATGGCTTGTAGAAATGATTAAGAGCTCATAGATAAGATTCATAGTTATGGATGTGATTATTGGAATAACTTAAGATTATGATTAGTGGCATGGGTTATGGACATTGTTAACAACATTTCATAGATGTGGTATTGTTATGGTGCATTTATAATGATCTTGATGATATGAGTTTCGATTCAAGTCCGACAAATGATGATACAAATGAGTACTAGTTCAAGTCAAGAATGGGAATTTATGTATGAGATAATACTATTTGGATAGATTCTTTGTTATGGCATGATAATTTGGTGATTTACTGCTATTCGGTTGTTTAATTTCCTTGATTGTGCCCTCCAAGATTATGAGGGCCTACGTTGGGTTATTTATTTTTTTCCACTTATTGGCTTATGGGGGGGGGGGGTCAATCTTCTTTTTATTATTGTACGATCTTTATGTTAGTATCTTGTATGCATTGATTTATTTATGTATAGTGGTGTCAGAGGTTATTTCCAAGTTTTTACTTTTATGTTGAATTAGCTTATTGGTATGTTTTATCTTATCATATATATATGATTATTTAGCTCAATCGGCCGATGATGCCTACTAAGTACCCGTGGTTTTGTTACTCATACAATACTTTTGTACCTTTTCTATGCAGATTCGAGTACTAGTTGATACCTCTGATTCGTTGTTCGTGCATGGGTGATTTCAAAGATTGGGTGAGCTCTTAGAGTCAGAGTTACCTATTTTACCTTCTATTTCTCTATGTGTAGTATTTTATTTTTAAGACAGATTGCATTTGACTATTCAGTACTCATATTTCATTTGTAGTAGCTCTTTTATCAACATTACTGAGTCTTCAGATGGTTGTTGATTCCCTATCTATCTAGTAGACCTTTATGACTATTTTATTGCTATTTAAGTCTTTAGTTGTATATTTTCGGCTTTTAGTCCATTTTCTACCAAGTTATATCATTGCTTTTAGATTCGGGCTATGATTTGGCTTACCTACTAGCGAGATAGGGTAGGTTCCATAATGACTCATAAGTTGGGCGATGACATGACTATCTTCCCTAAGCATATTAATACATCACACATAACATTGAACTTTTTGCTCCACAACCAATTTTTCACACCTACCTCTACCTTCACCCATCTCTTTTGTTTGGCCTCGTCTCTTTAAGATAGTTCTCATATATTAAGGAGGGAGTATGCTTAATAAATACATGATTTGATCTTTCTCTTTTCATTAAATTACTCCCACCCACAACGCATTAGCTTTTTTCAACACCACTAGCTACTACTTTGGGACTTCACTTTCACCTCTTTCCTTCCTATGATTCACAATCCTTGACTATATTAATTGTCAACTAAAGCGTTTAGGAGCTTTGGATCAAATTATGGTCAATCAAAGAACGAGACTAGCCTATATGTGAGGCTACCAACGAATAGCTAAGGCTCAAAAGGGTTAACTAAGATTATGCACAAGGGTAGATAAAAAGGGTATGATGTATGGCTATCAAAGAAATTGCTAAATCATCTCCTAAACCTACATTATTTTTCACTTTACACACACACCAGGAAAGTTCTAAACATTAATATACAACAAGGAATACAACAAAAAACCTCACATCGCACATGGCACATGCTCAAATTAAGTAGGATCCCTATAGACTCTAAACCAAGTAATAAAACAAATTTTACATTAAACCAACATCGTATAAGAGACATATAAATGAGCCTAGGAGTCCCAAAATAAGTCAGTCAACATGATCAATATGCTTTCACATTCAACATCGCTCGTATCATGTAATCACACATAGCAAATTCCAAGAAAATAACACTTATTCCTAACACATAAATTTTAAAATTTACTCCTAAAAATGAAAAGAGATAGTGTGTCTAAAGGGTACCCCTCATAAAAGAACCAAAAAAAAAAACAAGGGGTGGGTAAATATGTCCCTAATAGACTAACACTAACACTAAAACTATGAACAAACAAAAAGAAAATATTCTTGTAATTTTTTTTTTCAAAGTTAGTCAAAAACTAGGAAACAACTAAGAATTAAAAATCCTACAGTAGCACTTCACCCTAAACCGTGGGAATTTTCCTACCCTACACTTAAAAACATACTTTTTCCCCAAAGTAAAATTCAAAAGATAATTTGGAAATAATCCATGAGGCCTCTTGGCCTAGCTAGTAGCATCTCAATCATCAATGAGGTGTAGTAGACCTTGCACCCGGTCTTTGCCATGCTCTTTAGCTCAGATTTATGGTACTCAGATTTCCCATCAACCTGTGACTCAAAAAAAAACATAAGTAAATATAAATACAAAGGAAAATATGAAAATAAAATACCTACCTTAACCTGGATTATGATCCAAATAATGCCTAATTTAGTTGCACGGGACAACCCACATCACTACTTATTATCCATATTCTTTTATCTTCTTTCTTCTAGTTATAAGCCATTTTCTCGCTCTTTTAATACCAATTGAGTGTATACCCTCAAGGTATGTATCTTTTTCAACAATAGCCTTTTCAGAATCCTTCTTCAGTCTTTCAACTTTGGGATTTAGTAGTGGTTTGAGAAAACTCTATGAGATTGTTTGGATAGGTCATTGGTGGTTTCCCCTCCACCCCATACTGATCCACTTCCATAGATGTAATCATGCACTAATCCCTATATTGAAAAGGTGGATTGAGTAGTTTGTATACTTTGAAGACCACCTCATCCTCATCTAATCACATTCTTAGAGTGTATTCTCTGACATGAATTAGTGTTTCTCCTATCGCTAAGAATAGATATCTTACTATGATTGATACCCTGTCATCTGCATCATAATCAAGAATAATAAAATTAATAGGAATAATGAACTTAACAACCTTAATTAACATATTCTTAATTGTCACAACCCGAAGCTACCCCTAGTTATAACACAATGCTTAGAACCATAAGTGATTCTAAGCTAACCTATCTAAGCCAACCTATGTACTGCATATTATTTGAGCAACTGATATAAAATGTAAATACAAGCTAAATTTGTTAAGCAGAACCATAATCATGAGAAATCTAAATGAATGTAGTACTAATAAAGTTTACAACATGATTAATTGAATAAAGAACTTGAATTACATATCATGACTCTGACTTATTATCTATGAAGCCTCTACTACACTGACTGTAGGTGGCTGGGACATAACTCCAACAACCACAAATCAATTCATAAGAATAATAACAATATAGTACATGAACTACAACTGACTGAAGTTCTCAAAATTAGAGAACTCATCACCTGCTAGCTGAATGTTGGGAACTGTTTAACCCTAGTGTATGAACTGCATCTAGTACCTACATCATGAAGGAATGTAGCCACAAATGTATATATACGGTCAGTACTTTGGAATGTACTGAGTATATGGATACATGCACTAAATCATAGATATATTCCAAACATGTTTTAAAATTGAGGATATAAGTTATTTGTTGAAACATACATTTAAAACATAGCTATAGTAAAAACTGTAATTCAAAGTGAGATTTATAAATCATGAGCTGAAAATAATTATGAAATCTAAGAAGTGATAGAAACATGAATATTGTATGTAAATCTCATGTAAAGATGAACATGCTATAAAATTGAACTGAGGATCATGTATGGATGTTGAGCATGAAAATATTAACATATAAGATGAATGCAAGACCAAGTAAAATATGTAGTAAAATGATCTAAATAACTGATAACTGAATAACTAAAAATTAGATTACTTGGTCAAGCAATCCTGAACTAATATACTCTGAATATTAAATTGAGACTGTGGGAGCTAGCTATAACCGACATGCCCCAATCCGAGCTATCGGGATCTAACCTGTAACCCTAGTTGGAAGGGTGTTGATACCTTGCTAGGGTTACTAATACATGACTGAGGATGTAGATTTACAAGGCTAATGTCCTAAAGGACGAGGATATCATTTATAACTGACGTGGAACCCCTCATAATCTATGGTGGCACTGAAGCTTTGTAACTTTGGGACTGCTACTAATGACCCATGCTTAACTGACCAGAGAACTGCTATCTCTCCTTTACTTAATGATAAGTTTTACTCCTAACTAAACTACAAAATTCTCTCATAGTCTGAGCCTTAGAGCCTGTTCAGTGAAGCATAAATCCGTCCCTAAAAGATTGAGGGAAGGCAATATTTTGAACCATATAAAATTTTCCTAATATCAACTTTTTTTCATGTAGATAATTGAATAATATTTCTGTCAATGATAATTTCATCAAAATCCAACATCGAACGAGGAAGTTATGGCCATTTTATTGAAAGCAATTGGAACCGCCCAGGTGCGACGGTCGGGTTGACGGACCATCGAGCTTGTGACGGACCGTTGCCCAGCCTATCGCAACTAAGTTAGTGACTCCCTTTCTTGGCTCAAGTACGATGGCACGAACAACCGACCGCCAAGGTTGCGATGGACCATCGCTAGGACCGTCACCTCTGTGGCAATGTGGCCTCATCCTAACCAACGTGCGATGGATGATCCGATAAACCATTGGGTTTATGATAGACCATCGTTGAGACCATCTCATAAAGGCAGTGTGTTCTTTTGCTTACCGGTGTGCAATGGACAATTGTACAGATCATCAGACTAAGCGACAGACCGTCACTTCGACCATCGCAGCCCCCGTTCAGCATTTTTAAGTTGATTTTAAAAGAAAATTTTTGTCTTTTTCCATTTTTTGAACCTCTATTTATATCCGATAAAGTCTTACAACTTCATTCTTCATATTCAAAATCAAAAGCTATGGTTTCTACAAAATCAAAACCCTTTTTTCTTCTTCAAGAGAAATCAAGAAATTAAGAAATCAAGAATCTCCTACAAGAGCCTTCAAGAAAGAGTTTCCTAAGGTATGCAGATATTGATTCTTGGGTCCCTTTCATCCAAGAAGCTCAAGAACCCTTTTCTAAATTTGAAAGATCTTATGTTTATGAGTTTTCATGATTCATGTGAGTTGAAATTGATGTTCATGCTATTATTGAGTTTTTAATTCATCTTTTGTTTATCTAGTATGTGATATTCATGTGATGCTCATGATAAAACCTCTTCAAGTTGCTTGTTAAGTGATGTTTTCATGACAACTAAGTGAAGAAATTGTTGAATAAGCAAAGCATGCTCCCCATATGTTTGATAAAATGCTTATGTGAAGGAATTAGAGCCATTATAGCATGTTGACTAGAAACCCCCAATTGTGTGCAAGCCCATGCATGCCAAGTGTTTGTTTAAAATCCTTAGTGAATGAATTGTGACATGCTAGCATAAAATTTTCCCTATTACGTGTTCTTTAATGCATGTTAAGTGTTTGATACAAGACCTTATTGAAAGGAGTATGAGCCAATAGCATGTCTCCCTATGTTATTACATGTTTATGATTCCTAAATACTTGAGGATATGCTTTAGTGATTGTGATGGTGAATGAATGTCCATGGTCTTGATTATTCAAGAATGGTTATGTTTTACTTTTATGTTATCGAGTCCTGGGGTTATTTATATCCGACAATTTAGCTATAGTCTAGAGCCAATGTTAGTTTTCACGATAATCTTAGTCAAGCCACGATTCTTAGAACTCAGTGAGTTATAGAACTTTGTACTCTCAGATAGATACAGAACTTAAGTAATCTCAGTAATCTTAGTATCTCTAGTATTCTATCCTCAGATCAGTACTCAGCTCAGATCTAAGAGTATTCAAGTGTTCAGTACAGACCTCAGTAGTATTCGAGTAATCTTTTCAGAGCTCAGTATCATGCAGTCAGATAATAAGATTCAGTAGTATTCCGTCAAATACGAAACCAAGTAAATTTAGCTTAACTTAGTTAGATCATTTGAGAAACATGATCAATATTAGATTCAGCTTAATTTAAGTTCAGTTAAGAATTAATTTATAGTCTTTCAGTTGGGAGTAGGAGCTAGCACCGAGTGAGTGCAGGGATGACGACTCTATGTTAGAGAGGCAGAGTTGTTAGGAGTAATCCCTAAACTCCAAAATTACGTAGCCAGCGCAAGAGCAGGAGTCACCCGTTAGAATAAAGCTTAACTATTATACTGCCTTAGGCTTGACTTCCTGTGAGGGTCATCCGTTAGAGAGGCTTGACCAGAGTAGAGGTCTTTACCCATGGAACGGTATTGATACCCTTCCAACTGGGCTTATAGGTTGGACCCCACCAGTTCAGATTTGGGGTATATCGGTTAAGTGAGAACTCCCACAGTTGCAGTTTTAGTATTATCTTCAGAGTAGAACTCAAAAATTAGGATTGTCAGATACAGTCACCTATCTCAGTAAGTAACTCAGATAGTTCTATTGATTCATGGACCACCCACTAGATAGGAATGCTCTCACATAAAGATATTCATTATCAGTATTATCAAATCCAGAGTCACCCATTAGATAGACTTGATCTCAATCTCAGATTCAGTTGAGTAATCTTATCAGATCCAGAGATCACCTGTTAGTTAGGCTTAATCTCAATCTTAGATTCAGTTGAGTAGTCTCACTATTAGATCCAGATATCACCATTATATAGGCTTGATATCAGTCTCAAATTCAGTTGAGTAATCTCATTATCAGATCCAGAGATCACCAGTTAGATAGGCTTGATCTCAATCTCAGATTCAGTTGAGTAATTTCATTATCAGATCCAAAGATCACCCATTAGATAGGCTTGATCTCAGTCTTAGATTCATTTGAGTAATATCATCATCAGATCTCGAGATCACCCGTTAGATAGTTTTGATCTCAGTATCAGATTCAGTTGACTATTCTCATTATCAAATTTAGTGATCTTTTGCTAAATAGGTTGGATCTCAAACATAATCTTTTCTTATCATTGATATTATATTTAGGGATCATTCATTAGAGATGTTTGATCTCAGATTCAGTCAATCAAGAGTAGTAATCTCAGTTTTCAGTCATTGATATGAGTAGATTCAGTTAATTAGCTTCAGTATTATCAGTTTCTGAGATCACTCACTAGACTGGACTGATCACTATTTTAGTACTTAGTTTTCTATATCAGGAGATTTAGTTGTTCAGTATCTCAGTATTAGTAGTGAGTTTAGATGTTAGTAAAGCAGTATTTGAGTTTTAGTATTTCGAGTTGCGATGTTTTCAGTTATGGTTTGTGCATTCATGCATATGTCCTCATTCAGTATTCTCATGATTATTCAGTTAAGTAATTATTCATGCATAAGCCCTTACATTTAGCCTTACCTCATCTTTATATTCAGTATATTACCGTACTGACGCATTTGTGCTATGGTATTTTATTTGACACCATAGGTTCAGAGGAATGAGATCCAGAGTACCGTTAGCAGCGCAGTCCCAATCAGCAGCGGTAGACATAGCACTGAGTCCTCTTCAGTCGAGGATGATCCTTATTTTACTATCACATCAGATTTATATTATTTTCAGTAGACAGAGTTAGTTGGGGACATATCCCATCAACTCCACAGTTTAGATAGTTTAGAGGCTTTTCGGACAGATGTATCAGTATTTAGTTTTCAGTTTTGAGTATTCTAGATGTTTTGAACCTTATGGCAATATTTTGCCAATTTTTTGTATGTATTACAGATATTATGTAGTGTTCAAGTATAGATATCAGTAGAGGGTTAGTTTGTGGTCCTTCGGTATCATTAGCACCATGTGACATTTTGGTTCCAAAAAATTAGGTCATTACAGTATTATTATTGGTTTAACATAATATGGTATTGTATTGATAAATGCTCAACGTGAACATGATAATCTGAATCTTAAATAAAATCTTGGTCTGAATGACTTATTACATGAAAATATAATCACTTAAAAACACATAGGTATCTGATGTTCAGAACCCTCCAACACCGAATCATACTTTAAATATGATGACAACGCTTTAAACGATAATATAAAATTATAGTTCAGAGACCAAAAATACAAGACATTTTTGTTAATTGATAAAATACATGAATTGAAACATGGGGATGAGATAAACTTAGGAGGATAACAACTTCACATGGTTTAGTTCATAATTTGATGATTTAACATAAAAGCAATAGAACACGACATGGGGAAATTGAAATTTCAAAACATGAAATAACTTAATTCACATGGGAACACATATTGACATGGATTGAATTCATATTACTAACATATACATGGATTAAAATCATAATTTTCATAGATAATTTCACAAAATAGGATAAAATTCATACTTAAACCAAAAAGAGAAATTTTGGCTCAATGGCTGGAAGGAACCCAATGATGAATATCCCACATACCTTAGTTAGACGACTTCTTACAGAAATATTTAAATTGGAATTTGAACTCTTGTATTCTTGGGGAAGAAACCTTGAATTTCTTGTTCTTGGGAAGAGGCAAAGGGTTTTCGCAAGTTAATCTCATGAAAAGTAGGTAAATAATGCCCTTTTAGGGCTTTAATCCATCACCTGGGTGCTTGGGGCAAGGGGGGATGACAAAAAATTCCCTTTGGTCTTGTACTTATGGATGTAGGAAACATATCCTCCATTTCACGTAGACTAACACGGAGCCTAAGGTCTGCATCACGGAGCTATCAGGAACCCTTGTTGTTTCTCACGAAAATGCTCATAACTTTTTGCTCAGGTGTCAGATTAAGGCAAAATTAGATGCATTGAAAAGAGGAATCGATTATATATAATTTGGTGGGTCTTGAGGTAAAACATTCTAAATATTTTAAAAGCTACACACATTCAAAGTTGACCCTTGTAGGATCGAACACCAAAAATTTGGTCGAATCAAAATCTCTTAGCTTAACTTTGCTCTAAGTGTTTTCTATGAACATTTTTCATGTAATAAGCACTCTTAATACTATTCTAATGATAATGACACTTATATTCACATATAAATAATTGGTTTTGAGTTAATACACGTAGGAATGATTGTTCGAATTCTAGCCCAAAAATGCAGGGTGTTACATTATCTCCACCTTGGAAACATTCATCCTCGAATGATGGATAGGAACTTGTTGAAGCTTTAGACGTATGGAATATGGTATGTAACTTCACATTAAGATTTATATCTAAGAAACAATATATGAATCAAACCAAAAGAGCTTTATGGCATCACCAAGTACATTATGTAAGTACGAATAATTAGACAATTAGACTAAGGTCGTACAAGGGGTATTACACTGTCTGAGCTGAAATACTTGGAAAACTAAAATCATTCACTAAACACTTATGAACTGAATCATGACTAAATATCTGAATCGTAGACATGATGTATCGACTGAACCAAATTTGCAATTTGCATGGACACAATAATTTTACCTCATGGAATAGCTATACTCATGAAAATTTGAATAGTAAGAGCAGATGGAAAAATGAAAAACTCTAGGAGCTTAGCTGAATGATTGCTAAAGTGAATTGTGTGCTGTACAAATTGACACATACTGAATGTTTCTACTCAACTAGAGCATTTCTTCAACACTCTTTGAAAGATGTTCTAATAAAATTATGGAGCAAAGAATTTTGGGCATGATTTAAATAAGATATTTGAATAAGGAACCGCAATATGGCTACAATTCCATCACATGGAATATAGGCCTATGAAACATAAGATATGATAGAATTACTAGACCTTAGGCAATGTAACTTCTAACTTTCAAGCTTAGCCCCACTTCTCAAATACTCCCTCAACTATACTTTTCCCTTTAAATACCATGCTCATTTGATTCCACTTATAATTCTTACATCGATATATATAGCTACTCTAGCCAAAGTCTGAGCTAAACTACATACTCTTCCCATGTTCAATCCTAACTTAAAATTACAAGATGCAATATATGACACAATAATACTAGTCTAAACCATGAATTTGATGCACCATGCATTTTCAAGAATAATACTCCTTACCACTTCAAGAACTAACTTCAACCTCTTACTAGGAATTCACTAATGCACAATACATTCATCCACTTATATACCAACGTGAAATTCAATCCTATCATTATAACCACATGTAAGATTTTGGTCAACCAACCCTCCTAGGAAATTTTCTCATATTCTCTAATATCTCTATCAATAACAACTTCTATGCACTATCCCCAAGAAGACACACATGGAATAACCATGACATGTACCCAAAAATTTACCTCAATCTTTCTTCAAACATATAGCCTTAGGTAAAATAAGAATACAACAATCTTTCCCAAATAAGGAATATTTACTCTCTCCCATCTAAACCATTATTCATCAATTTTCATCAGCACTATTTTTACATAAAGAGAGGTCACTGAAGGTTAGAACATAAGATCCTGAAGTATGAAAATATACTATACATAACTTTGACACTTAACTGAGTCTTGAGGAATAGAGTATTAACTATATGAATCATTACAAAGATCAAAATTGAGGACATACATGCCATAATCTGAATTTCACTGGTCATTAAAGGTGTATTATGAGTTACGGGAACTGAGCATACTGTAAAGTATAAGTACATGATTCATGAGTTGTATGACTTGAGTTTGGAGTTCATAAATTCATATGATTTGAACTGTTGAATGAATTGGAACTCCTCATACTAGGAACTGTAACGTACATGATTCTATGAAAAGTGCATGAATATGAGTTCTGATCACGGAGCTGGCATGTAATTCATAAGTAGATGTTGTGAAAACTAAAATACAAAACTTTTCATTGAGATAATAATGGTTCTGACATCTTCCTCCCATACTAATGTACTACAATACGTTGGCGTCACTACTAGAATCTGAGAGACTAACTTGGTTCCTTGTTCTATCATCTCCCCCTTAGATTTAAACTATTATTCTAAGTCTGTGGAACCTTTAATAATCATTAAACTAAACTACAACCACTTTAGTCTAGATTCTAAGATATAATAATGCACATAAAAATAAATTCACCCTTAAAACAAACTACACCTGAAAGTGTAAAACCCACTGCTAATACTTCCTTCTGAGATAGAACTCTTTACCTTTTATACCCCCCAATAATCATCATATAATAACTTAAACACTTACTAACTTAGAATCTTCAGTAGTATCACCATACCCTGAGTTCACACAATCAAGAATTTCAACTCTTCTTTCTATTACCTTAATAATCCAAGATTCAAACCTAGATTCTAACACTTAACATAGATATTCTCAAACTTTTTAATAAAATATATTAACTTCCTTCATATCCTAATAATATCACATCTCTAAACTTATATTTTCCCCTAAACCATGAGAATTACGATAACACCAACATACCCAACTTTAACAACCTATAACCTATAACTTAGATGGTAAGAATGTCATATACTACATAACTAGCCTCATTCGCACTTAGCAACTTAAGGGTACTATCTATGCACACACACATTAAAAATATAGAAATAACACAATCCCATATCACCTTGGGTACACCTATAGATCATACCCACACCACCATACTTAGTTTTGAATCACTAAACTTAAATTCTAGCATACACTATTTCAAGCCTACTGGTTCAAATTTCATACAACTACTTAGTTTTGAATCACTAAACTTAAATTCTAGCATACACTATTTCAAGCCTACTGGTTCAAATTTCATACAACTAGCCCCATGGATACATAATTTACTAAATCCATATAAACACTATCCCACTTTACTTCTGTTAAACTTCTAGGTTTATGCTCCTAACTCTAGCTCATATGCCATCATAGGATTCTGGAAAGGGATCTGCAAGCACCTATGACTTTGGCTCAGTGTACAGTTTTCATGATAATGAATTAAATCTTTTATTCTTTGGAACATAAAAGCACTTGTTGGCTACTTTTTGAGACAACATACAATCCCATAACTGTGTGTGGGGACTATCTAAGAGAACTCTATTAGTAGGAATTTAAGCTTAACTATTTCTATTACCTCAAAAATAAGGTAGAGTTGGCATGAATGAAGCTAGATAGGAATATATATAAGTTTTCTAGAGAACATCTCTACTGGATGATATAAGATATTAAAGAAGGTAAACTTTTCTTAAATGCCCTATAGTCTCTTAAAGAAAAGTACAAATGTCTCTACATTATTTCATAAGACTCTACTAGTCACAGCTTCATAGACACCCTAAGATACTTGGATCTTGTGCTACGATACAATTTTTTCACGACCCAAGGCTACCCCTTAGTTGTAACATGGTGCTTAGGACCATAATTTATCCTAATCTAAACCATGTACTGGTATATTATTATAGCACCTGATATAAAATGTAAATAAAAGATAAATTTGATGAGTGGAAGCATAGTCATAAGAAAATCTGAATGAATACAACACCAATAAAGTTTACAACATGATAAATCTAAAGAAAGAACTTTTATTACATATCATGACTTTGACTGGCTATCTATAAATCCTATACTATACTAACTATAAGTGGTCGAGACATGCCTCATTCGTCTATTGGTGATGGTGGCAGTACCTGAGAAGAGGTTTGAACCACTCCCAAGCATGATATATATTCTCATTCATCTTAGGCTTAAAGCTTAAAATTTCACTACGTAACCTTGCAGTCTTACCAAATGAAAAGAATTGATGAGGAATTTCTTTGCTAGATCACCGCATATAGTGATGGAATTTGAAGAGTTTTACCTTCAACCATTTTTTTGCTTCCCCCACAAGTAAGAAAGAGAAAAGTCTGAGCGTTATATAGTGTGTGGAGACTCCGGTTGGGATGAAGGTATCATTGATCTCCAAAATATTCTGTAAATACACCTGTGGAACATCATATAATAGTCCTGTGAATCTCCCACCATTGTGAAACAGTTGAACCATGTCATGTTTAAGCCTAAATCTATCTTCAAGTTCCGATCTGTGGATGACGGAGATAAAATTTGTTGTGATTAGGATTGCCACATCGCACACTGTCCTGCAGGTTGCTTGATCTTTAACTATTGGTGCAGGAATATCTTTTTCTTGTTGAATATGAGCTATCCAATTAGATAAGTAATGTTTTTCTCCTCAACTTTTGTAAGCATCGCTCAGGTTTAGGATATGGGTCAACCAAATCCCTTTTCCTTTCTAACATACTTGCTTTTCAAACTTGATCTTGCTAATTCAGAAGCTAAGATCAAGTAGTTAGCACTTACAAAATCAAATTGCAAAATAAAAAATAAGAAAATTTTCAATTTTTAAGTCCCTAGCAATGGCGCCAAAAACTAGTCGCGTCCTAGCACACACGCAAGTGTACATGGTCACTCACATAGTAAAATAGCCTTTGAAAGCCAAGTATCGATCCCACAAGAACTTGTGATTATCAACCATTTAATTCCAGTCTTACTATGAAGATTAAACAAGAGAAAAAGTAATCAACAACATTTGGGAATTGAAAACTAAAAGTAACCGTAAATAATGTGTTAATATAAAGTACTTGAAAAATAATGGGGAGGAACCTAGATTTAAGGAAAAACAATCCTAATTAGCTATATAATCTCATTGGTTTAGTTAATTATCTTGGTTGTTGGTTCAAGGGTTGATAACATGACTATGGTTTTCAGATCCTCTAATCATCTATCTAACTTATCCCCACAACTACATTGTTGAGCAGGGATGCGAGTTCTAAGTTAAACACATTTATATTTCATCCCGTATATGAACCAAATAAGGTGAATTAGATGTATTAATATGCTAAATATAAATATTATCTTCAATTTCTTGAATAATTAAGATCCTATTCCATACATCCTACGTTCTAATCTATTTGTCTCCTTCTAGACTCACAATAGAAATATTGATTTATTCTGGGTTGTATATCTTCAGAATAGTAAATAAAAGGATAAATTAAAAACCTATAATGAAAAATAACATAAAATAACTCAAGTATAAGCACAAGTAATCATGTTCTTGGTCTCATCCCTAAATAGGGGTGTTTAGCCACTCATGGAATTACAAAGAATTACCATAATGAAATTCCTATTTATAATACAAAAAAACAAAAGAAAATGAAAAAACCCCTAAGATAATCCTCTTCAAGTGTATTCCGATCCCCAAAATTCATCCCAGGTTAGTACAATATAATAGGAGTGTCCTATTTATTAGTGGAAGCCAAAGCCCGTTTTGACACATAGGTGTGCCACTCTAAGGGATTGGCACGAGAAGGGAATAGAACACCCTTATAGTAAAGGATTACTGAATTTGAAAATTTTTATTGTGTTTAAGGGCGTGGAACTCCTTTAACATGGATATCCAAGGGCTTGGCATGCCCTTATGCTCAAATTTTCAAGATTTTGTTCGAATAAGCTCTATCCATTTGGCGTTTAAGTTCCTCACTTCACGGGTGATTTTCCATCATTTTTAGACCTTGTTTTGCTCTCGAATATCAAATTTAACATTTAAAAAGGCATCCTATATCATAAAAAGCCATTAATTAATGCTTAAACACCTAATAGAATTCATCGAGATGAACTAGAACACATATAGTTTAAGTTAAGAACACTAGTTTTCTCATCTAAACTCTAAGTGAACATTTTGATTTAAAAAATATTTTGAACACACCTTAAAAATTATATACAAGTAGTTTAACACTTATATTCTCAATTTTATGATTATTAACTGATTGTGCAAATTAGAATTCCTCAAAACAAGGCTAAATACATAGAGATTAGGACACTTAGGTGCATAAATCCACCTAAGATCACCAGGGATGAGTCGGTCCTAAGTCACCATATGGGACTAAAATTTTGGTTTCCAGTGCTGTGAAGACAAGTGACAGTACTAATCGTAAGGGTATGATGATAAATCGTCGTTTGAGTCATCATCACTGGCAGCGTTGATACTGTTTCAGTAAATTGGTCATAACATTTTACTCTGATATTGAATTAAGGGAAAACTAGAGGCGTTGGAAAGATAATTCAATTATCTATCTTATTATCATATTAATCTAAAAAATATGCTTATTTGAAGTTTACTATGTAATATTCTTCCCAATAATTAAATTCGCAAGGGATTTTTTTTTTACTTATATATGAACTAGGAGATATTTATGGCCTTAATATATGTCTAAATCACTTATCAAACTGTTAAAACATGATTTTTTTAGTTTGCATGTACTTGAAACATGGTTGTAATAGTGGCTTGGATTTTTTCAGGGTGTTATAACTTGCTTTGTCTCTAACTCTATTCTAACTTGCTTTGTCTATGGCTCTCTTCACATTGCTCGTTTTTGGACTTGGTAATACATCACACAAATAAGTGAGCTTGTTTTAGAGTTTACTTTTTACAAAGATCTTATAAAATGTATTCATAATTGCTTATCCTAGCAAGAGGTCTCTAAAGGATGGAAATATTATCCTTTTAGCATTTTAAAAGAATGTCTTGGAAGGATATATCAACAGCATCACCAAGTTTTTAATTTGTTAAGGAAGGAATGTGATAAAAGGTTGTAGATGCCTCAGAGTTTGCTCCTCTAATTCTACAACCTTTCTCTTGGTACTTCTATTAACTTTATCTATTAGTCTTTTAAACTTTATTTTGAAATCTTTTCATAGTTCAATATTTTTAAGGTTCACTTTTTTTGCTTAATATCAGCATGTTTGTTGTTCGTTTATAACATGGTGGCCCCTTATTTTTGTAATTAGATAACTTCTGGGGTCTTAATTAACGGTTTTGTACATCTACATCTACGCTAACTTTTAATTACTTTGTAAATGATTATTTTTGTTTGTGGTTGGGTAAAATTTTAAAATTAGGAGCATGACCATTATCACTTGGCCATATCTAGGGCACCCAATAAGTGAAAAAATCTGTTACATATTTGAAATCTAGTCATATCATTATACCATTCAATAAAAATAAAGAGGTGGAAGAAAATCATCCTTTGTGAACTTTGATACTTGTTGCTCTACACTATATAAGAATTGCATTATTCTCATATGATTGTGATTGGTAAATCTGATGCAGGTTTATTTATTTCATTTGGTACTTGAAATGAGTGTTCATACACTTCATTTTCTTGCTTCTAGTATAATTTAGCTTCTCTTTGTTTGTATATGACATAAAACCTCAAATATTTAAAGTTCTTTACTATGATGGAATTGTAGGAATGGAAACCTAGTGGAACGAATCACAATTTCAAGCGCCTATTACAATTTAGGATATTTGTCTTCCCAGTAATTGTTGCAGGAATGGCTTATACATAATTTGATGTAATTTAACTTATGTAATGGTTTAAATCAAGGATCCTAAACCAACAATTGTTTAATGAAGTTTTTGTGTATTGAAACTCTACTTTGGGTTAATGATAACGCTCAAATCACACTCTTTAATAAGTGTAGCAGACGTTGTCAATATATTTGCCTAACAAAGAGTCGGGTTTGAATCCACAGGGAACAAAGTGAGTGGTAATTGAGTAATCTCAAAATGAGAGTAAATTGCTAAATTCAAACCTAGGATAGAAGTATTTAGGAGGCTTGTTTTAAGTATTTTGAATTTCACAATTTTATTATTTTAAGACTACTATTTCGAGGCTAGAATCAATTGGAGAAAGGTCAATTGTTGATAGGACTTGGGGTTATACTTACTAAGTATGGGTTCATGCTTGGGTATTTGATTATCCATCAAAATTTAGCTAGAAGTCATGGGTAGGCTAGATCTATTGGTATTGATGTCGATTTTTCAATAAACCACCAAATATCACAAATAGGTTCTTCGAACACCTCACAAATGTAACAATTTCACTAATCTATGGCCTCAATTAATATCCTCATCTATTAAATGAACTAATTCAAGTTATTGTTCATATCAATTCCTCACCCATATGGCCTCTTACAAGGATAATATGAGTTCTGAGGTAATAGGAATTTACAACCCCCAATTATTAGGTAGAACATGGAATGAATGTGAAACCTATATCAATTAGGTAATTAGAAAGACAAATAAACAAAACTCATGCACTAATCACAATCTATTCAGGCATAACCCCAAGAATGAAGAATTAGCTACTCATAGAGAGAGAAAGTAGAGATATACTGAAACTCTCATCACGTTGATCCATAAAAAGTAAACAGAATGCAACATCCAAGCTTTAATTTCAATGAATCTTCAATTAAAAGTACTAATTCGTCCACTTGAGATTCACTTCAATGTTTCTTACTCCAAAAATAGTACAATAATATCCAAAGATAATGAAAATGAGATACAAACCCTATTTAAGCCTCAATTCCACATTTGCCAAATATTACTAAAATGTCATCTTGCTCTAGATCATCTTGAGCAGATCCAAAGTAGATGAAGAGTACATAAAGAGTGGATACAGAGTAGATGCAAAGCAGATCTATAGCAGATTGGGAGCATATAGGGTTGTTTTGCTCATTTTGGCCACTCTCTTACATGGGTGGCTTTCTGACACACCCATTTGGTCTTTAGTGCTCTTTTCTTCATATTTGACCTCTCTATGAATTAAAAGGCTTGATCATATTACCTTTTTAAATTTTACCTTCAAAAATAAGCATTGAGTATGATATTAACATTAAGTCAATGGAAAAGCATGATAATTTAGGCTTAAAAGTTGCTAGCAAGTCCTCAAATTGATGACTTAGCAACCCCCTAAACATGAACTATTTACTGTCCTCATGCATCCGATAATAATTCAATGGGATATGGTATTTTCAATTCAAATCCGCCCAAAAGAAAGTTATACTAAAGGACTAAGCTAACAAAGCTCTACAAAGACTTCCCAAACATGTCATGAGAACAAGTAAACCAAAATTCTTCAATAAGCATATAACTATAAAGCAAGGATGCAAGTTTTTATCAAATGAACCTTTAAAATAAACAAATCATCTCAAAAGCTGACACAAAATCTTTAGAGATCATCTAAATCTTCACAATACAACTTACCTCGCCCATTTACCCAAATCAAAAGTAAGACTTCACCTTCTACCCCCAAAGTATTGATGTCGCTCATATACAAGAGCTAGATCCACATACATAAGACATTTAAATTCTTAAAAGATCTCAAATAATGAAGGAATTCGCACCCACTCTTGCATAGAAATTCAAGTACCACAAGTAGATCTATAGGCTTGTCCTTTGTATTTTTTTCCACTATTGTAGATTTATCTAGTTTGGAATCATCAAGGTCTTCCAGGTCTATATGAAGATTTAAGGTGTGAAAAGGAATACATATGGATCAAGTTACTAAAAGACCACCTTCAACTCAATCTTTTATCCCTTTATACCCTACAATTTTCAAATTATCCACCTTATGCATCTTCAAACCATTTCTTTTGTTTCCCGTAACCCTTAGTTAGCATATACCAAACTAATACAACCCACAATTTTCTTTATTCGCTTCTTTGACTTTTTCAAGAGATTTTCTAACTTTAAGCTCTTCTTAACCCCTCATTTTGTCATTTCTCTTTACTTTCATACATGGTTATTGGTTCAGAACAACAAATGCACCTCCTCTACTTAGTTAATCCGCCATTGTTTCCATAACTCTAGCTATGGGTTTTAGTCGCTCATGCTTATGAAGAAATCAATAACAGTCATTACCAAAAGCATGAACTAATAATGGTAAGAAGTCAATATAAAAGAATCCCAAGATCAAAATCAAATCTTGGAATCAAAACATGTTTGCGTGTATCAAAAGGCGTAAATCCTACTAAAAATACATAAAGGGTATTTATAGTATATGAGGAAATCATAAGACCAAAGACCAAAAGAAATTGGAAAAAATTGAGTTGGTGGTCATATGTGGTCTGTACCTGTGCTCTGACCCTGGGTACAGGTAGTGCCTGCAGTCCTGACCTGGGGCAGGTATAGGGCACAGGTAGCGGATGGAAAAATCCCACAGTTTTAGCTCTTGGGATTTTGGACATTTGGCACTTTCTTTGTCTACCTGCACCGTAGGTCCTACTTACGATCCATATGTTGACTTAATAAGTATTGAAAATTATCTTTTCAGCTTTTCTTCGATTCTTGAACATTCTTTGATCACTATCAAGTTGAAAAGTACCTCGAACATCCTTATTTGCTCCAAAAGTGGCCAAAACACCTTTTTTACTTTTTTCATAAACTAAGCCTCCAAAATATGATTTCCTGCAAAACATACCCCAAAAGCATCATATTTAACAATATAATCTTAGAATCATGCATAGTTTCCTCATTTTAAGCATCGAAAGTTCTATACTTTTATAGTAAAATATAGCACATCAACACCCTCAACTTAGAACGTTTGCATGTCCTCATGCAACAAAACATAACAAAAATAAAAACACGCTTAACTAGAAGAATCTATGTTATTCAAGGTAGTCAGTCAACTCTTAAAGCTCAAGACAAACCATCCCCAATCTTATTTTTCAAAACCAACTGTGTATGAGCGTAAAGCACAACGGTGTGACACAATGGATCAAGGTATGGAAATTACATTAGCAACAGACAACCACTCATATATACAAGTTACACTGCTTAAACAAGTAAATATATAGCAATATAACTCAAGCACCCTGACAACAAGGATGTCTCACACACTCCTATGAACTAATGAATGTCAATACAGGGATGTTCAA
The DNA here is from genome assembly GCF_002878395.1 of Capsicum annuum. NCBI lineage: Eukaryota > Viridiplantae > Streptophyta > Magnoliopsida > Solanales > Solanaceae > Capsicum > Capsicum annuum. The sequence continues at coordinate 96,433,972 of NC_061117.1, read as the reverse complement.
GAGACACTCACACTCGGATGAGATGTTCCAATCAATGCATGTCAAATAACATAGGCTTGCCCTTATTTTCTTTACCCTAACATTCAGATAGTCAAGTTAGGATCACTATAGGACTTTTGTTGGCTTATAATGTAGTCTTAGGGGATGGTGTGGTACATATGGACATATCAAGTGACAAAGCCTCCTTGGAACTACACTAACCTTAGGGTCTCACTTACTAGCCAATTTCCTTTTTATTCCACCCTTATTTCTTCCATTTATTCTAGTAAGCACATTCAAGTTGAGTGTGGTCTTTTATTCTCTCTTTTTCTTTTTATTTTTTTCATAATTTTTCTTTTTTTTTCTTTTTTTGTTTTCTTTTTCTACCACACCCAACCCTACTAACTTTTTTTATATTTTTACCTTTCTTCATACCCATGTTACACTATCCACCCCTATGATAACCACCCTCAACTTAGGCATTTTTCTTGAGTTGAGGTGCACAATGTCCAAGGAGGACCAAGGACAAAACAGGTTCATTGTAAATATAAATTGGAAGGTGAATGGTAAAATAAGAAAAATAGGCTACAAGGCTCAAAATAGGGATCTAGGGATACAATTCACACATGGAAGGTCATTTAGGCTAAAAGTGGACTAAAATAAAAAATAACCTATGAACCTTTCCTAACCGACTCTCATTCAACCTAGGCAATACTAACCAGGGAAGTTTTGAATTCAACACACAAAGGGAACTCGGTAGTATCTCGCACACACATGGAACAGAGTCAATATTACCAACTACTACCTATCCAGTTCATGCAATTGTTAGCAAGTGATTATCATGTACATAATCCTAATGCCAAAAAAAGATCCACAATGTTCATACATATTTACATTCACATAGTTCTAAAACACAAAATTTTAGAAGGGTATCAAAAATCAATCAAAACAAGATTACATTCCTAAATACTTACAAATTTTATAATTACACAAAAACAACACAATACAAATAAAAACATAATACAACACACAATTATCCTAGACATGCCAGTTCTAAAACCATAATATGGTGCAATAGCAAATAAAGCATGACTACAAAAACCAGCGGCAGCATGGTATGCCCACACCTAACTAAAACTGTGCACTATCCTCAATGTACTAAAATAAAATTGAGAGAAGTGAGAACATACCTGGTACATACTAGGCTCCCAATCATTATCATCCCCAGATGGAGGCATATCAGCTGGCGGGGTCGATGGTGGTGGCGGTGCACTACTGAATGATGTACCTATTACTATAGATGCACACCTCTGCCTGTCGAAAATACAGACTCTATCGAATCATAACTAGACTTTTAATGGATCGATCATATGGTAAATCAGTCTCCTACAAGTCGTCTATGTGACCTCTCTTAGCCCCAACTACGGGAACCACCTTATCACTATTCGAAAGAAATCAAACTATCTCAGTACATGAAGAGGTAATATCTAGACCACCTAGGGTATAAATGAGGGAGTGGCTACAACATGGCTCTCAGTAAAAGAGTGTACCTCTGCTTGTAATATATCAAACTCCTCCCATTATCAGGTCCAGATCTGGTGTAGTTATCTCTATATATTAGGCTTAACCCATCTCTCAAACTTATCGAGCTGTGTCTAGAAATCATCACATAACTCTGATAGTGCATCACTCAGTACGGCCTCCCATCCGGCCTTTATGTTCTCAAATCTAGTCCTAACCCCTGATCTTATCTGCTGATAAAGGGTAGTCATCTCAGTCTTAACAACCCTCACCCTAGCATCGGTTTCCCTATGGCTGTCAAGTAAGCTCTAGAAAAACTCGCTAGATATAGTGATCATCCCTAAAGTAGGAGATATAGTAGATAGGCAAGTAGGCTCTGAAGGTACACTCACCGGCTATGAGGTCAAATCAGGGGCTAAAGATAAAGTAGTTGGTGTCCCCTTACTCTGAGTATTAGAGTTTGGAGCCTCTTTATACTCCCATATATCCATGTCAATACTAACACCCACAGCACCTTGATATGCCTCATCAGGCTCAGTGTAAACTATTAGGCACTCAGACTAGGGTCGTGGTATTGCTTCCTATAGTCTTGATCTCCTAGAAGAGCCTGGACATACCAGATCCTTCGTAGTCTTTATCTGTGTAGTCGTTATTGCAAGTACCCTCTCGTCTACCCCTGGTATCTGAGGTACACCAGCCTCAACACATAGCCTTTGAATCATGCGGGGGAATGAAAAATTAGTCAATTACCCAAATGTTTTATCATACAACTCATACCTGAGGATGGTAGCAAAATCAATAGCATAACCAGCCATTATACAGATAATCAGTACAACTTCCTCCCACGTCAACATATTATTTGAAGCTGTGGGTATCAGTCGGTATCTAATCAACAACCACCAAAACATGGCCTCAAATATCAGTAGGCCCTTCTTGATCACAATATTCCCCTCAATCCATGGGGTTGCATCACCCAAAGGTAAAATATAACTGGTTACCACCTTGCCATCTCCATCATCTCTCATTGGTGCTCAACCTCTATTATGATATATCAATCATATGTGACCCTCAGTTTGTGGTCACACTCAACTGTATATGTAGGAGTAATGTAATCTAGGTTGAAGATAACTCTGCAAATAGTCTCTATCGAAATGTCAACTCTGACCCCTCTAACCAATGTATGATCAAGTTGTGGTTGCCTCACAAATCTCACCAGGCCTAGGATATTTATGCATAAGAATAACTATCATAGGTTTGTAGGATGCAAAAAAATTTCATACCATAGTCGGGCTTTAGGAACTGAGTGGCCTAGTCATCAACTCTAGCTGATATATATCAAATATCAGTCATAACTGTGGTACTTGATCTATCCCTGATAGGTCAATCTGGCTCTCTTCATAAATGCACCTGGTAGGCCTACAATATAGTATCTCCCACATCCCTTAAACACACCACCTCGAATGTCCCTCCTTGGGAGGTGATCTGAGGCATATACAGGAGCAGGACTCTTTAAGAAGGCTGCTTTATACCCTCCTCAGATAGGGGTACCTCTAACTATTATACCTAAGTAGCGGTACTATCCTCAAACTGGGGCACCACTGATGGACCCTCCTGCTATACCTTATTGACTGAATCCTAGGACCCCTCTTCAAACTAGGGATCCTAAGCAGCAACCTGCGGAGTAGACTCAGAATCTGTCTCCTCTTCCCCATTATCATCATCAGGTAGAGGAGTGTGGGGGGTGATATCCTTTCTGAATTCATCTTGGGCCAGGCTGTAACTTACAGATCAGCCTGGAGAGTCTATCCTCATGTAACTTTGTGTGTCACCTTAACTACAATGTCTCTACGTCGCTTTCTCAAGTACTCCTCTACTGAAGCACGAGTCTCGAAAGACTCTGCTTGTATTCTAGAGGTAGAGGTCATCTTTTTCATAGCTTTAGGTTTCATATGTATCTAAAAAACCATTTATTAGTCTCCAACAAAGGTGAGGGATAGCAAAAGTGGAAGAAAAACTCAAAATTCAAAATATTTGAATTTTTCCTCAATTTTCACACCTCTATTACTTATTTAAAATTCCAACAAGTCCAATGTGCACATGCCTACATTATGATTTTAAGCTACTTTAGGATTCCTATATACAAGCATGATAGATTATATGTATTCTGCAACGGAATACACATATCAACTGGTTTGAATAATAAATAAATCAATACATAACTATTTGGAGCCGAGAAAGTTACCTCTTATATTAAGAACCTGAAGTGATGAAGAACTCAAGTAAAACCAAATTTGAAAGTTGTTTTTAGTGTGTTGGGACAAGTTGGTATCTCAAAGAAGTGTCAATTTAGCTTTTCCTTAAGTGTGGGATTAGTTTGTATTTTAAAAAAGAAGTTTGAATTCAAAGAGAAAAGTGAAGTTTTAAGGATTAGAATGAGTTAGAATGAGATTAAGGTTGTTTAAATAGATGTGGGGGCTATTTTAGGTCATATGTAAGTGTTGGTGGACCAAAACTTTGAATTAAAAAGTTGCCCAATATTGACCTAGTTGCGTCTTGTACCTGCGGCCAGCACCTGTGGTCAGGCTTTGGGTGCTGGTGGCACCTGCGGTAAGTAGGTGCTGGATGATGTGCCTAGCCAAAAAATTTAGCCCGTTTTCCTACAATCCAGACTTGCCATTTTGATATTCTTCCTGATAATTATGGTCCCATAACCTAATTTTTGAGGTCCCAAAACTAAAATTAAATGCCAAAGCCCTTAACTTTCCCTTTCCATCCATAAAATTTGAACTTTTCAATTTATTACTCAACTTACCCTGTGGGAATTGTGACCATGATGGATTGATCACACAACCCACTTACTTAAAAATCAATAAATGTAGCAATTTTTATCGTATTCTGGGTAAGTCTAAGAGCTAAAAACCTACAAAAAGGAAAAATAACTAAAATATTAAACCTAACAATAGTGGGTTGCCTCCCACTCAGTGCTTGATTTAACATCGTGGCATGACGTGGCTGTGTTTGTTACTTAGAATTCACCAACACGCCCATGGGTTGCCACTCATACAATGCTTGATTTAACATAGTGTCACAGCGTGGGTATCTTAACTACACAAAATTCATCAAGATACCCATAGGAGTATCCTTCGGAGTCATCAATACAATCAATCACTGAAAATACCTTCATGTAGGTTGGCTGCTTCATTGACTTTTGGATTTTGAATATAGCCTCCTCACAATTGACTCAAAATTTAAGCTCACCTTTCTCCATATCAACCATATCTCTACATGTGGCCATAAAAGTTCTTCCTAATATAATGAGAATCTTGGTATCAACCTTATAGTCCAAGGTGACAAAATTAGTTAGAAAAATGAAGTTATCCACCCTCAAGATCACATCAAATAAGATTCTCATGGGATTCTTCAATGTACGATCATCCATCAACAGCCACATTGAGGTTGGCTTCAGAGGGTTCAAGCCTAATTGCTTGAATACGGCCAGCAGCATCAAATTAATGTTGGCCCCTAAATCACAAAAGGCTCTGGCAAATCGGGATGACCATATAGTGTATTGTATAATGAAAGCTCTGGGATGACCATTTTTCTATGCCAAAGACCTAGTTGTGACTACACTGTAATGATGCACACCATCAACATCCTCAATTGTTACTAATTTTTTCCTTGTCACCAATTGTTTCATGAACCTTGCATATCTAGTCATCTGCTCTAACACCTCAAAAAGAGGATGTTCAAGCTCAATTCTTTTAGCATATAAATGAATCACTTAAACTTACCTTCCTCTTTTCCTTACCTCAATCTCTGAGGATAATGTAGGGGTAATCTCAGAATTTATCTAGTTTCTGGCTCAGTGACCAGACCCTTGCTTTTGTTATCAACATCTTTACCTTTATTACTTGTTACCTTCTTGGACTTAAAAGCAGGTGTCTCATCATCAACAGCTTCTACATCAGGTCATAGGGGATCCATAATGGTGATACCACTCCTTATGGTAATAGCAAGTACATGACCATTATTTTTTCTATTTTAAACCATGTTGCTTGGAAGGGTACCTAGCTGCCTCTGCTTCAGAGTTGATGACATCTACCCAAGCTAGTGTTCTAACTGCTTGATAGCAGTGCATGTGACTCGACCTTCTGGGTCAATCCTAAAATGTCAGCCTTAATCTCCTTAAGGTTGATCTCTTGATTTTCTTGACCCATCACCAACTTAGCTAGCATCTCTTCTATTTTGGATTCTGTGTTTTATTTTACAGGTGGAATGTACCTATCTCCCTTCACTTTGTAGCTATCCTTCTTTCTCCAGTCACTATCTCGCTTTCTGCTGAGGTCTATGTATCTGTCATAGTAGTCCGACCTTGGTTCCCTTACCTTTGGGCTTAGAAACCCACCATCTGACTATCTAAATAAATTGCTTCCTCTTTTAATTATGACTCATATGTTTAGGAAGATGACCCTGTGTTGATATTGAATTCACTTTCTCGGATGTCGTTGCTAAAAGATGCTTTGCTAATACCCCATAATTATTTCTTAGCAACACAATCTCTTGCACTACTATGTCATCAGCTACTTTCTGGTCATAGGAGGCACCAATAGCATAAATGTCAGATCCTCTCTCAGCCTTTTGAGTTTTCCACCCTCAGTTAGTGAGTGAAATATGATCAAATATCTCCTAAGCTACCTCTCAGTGTATTCTCAAAAAATCTCCTCCAGATATGGTGTTTGCCATGGCTCTGGAACTGATGGTCAGGGCTCTGTAGAATATCTCCAGTAAGCTCATAATATTATAGAGATGAAAACATAAGTAAAATCCCATAAATCATCATAAAATCATCAATATTCATCATAAATTCTCATGACTCATCATAGACAACCAAACTCATCAACTCAAGATTCGGAGCGACTCGATAGTTCAAGAAACATACTCTTATGAACAGGGGAGTTTCCTATAACCGATAAACCCACGTAAGTCGGGTGGAATACCAACGTTTTCCCTCCTAGGGAGAGCACTCCCATTGGCGGGAGTGTTGTACTCTTACCAAGGTGTACAACCTTAAAGATTTCATAATCACAATTCGGCTCTCTAGCCAACAATATCATCATCAACAATCCTACGGTGGCACATAGGTTTGGATAAATACCAAATTTCCCTCTTGGTGCTAAGTAATAGTCCCCGACTAGCTTAGAATACATTAGGAAATCCACACAACATCAAAAGGGTCTATCATAAAGACCAAATCAAATGTCTTTCTCATTTATCAAATCATATCAATTTGTGGATTCCTAACTCAACATATTTTAGCTCAAAACATTTTAATTTTCCTCAACATCAACATGGTATCAATAACAAAGCATTTCGTCTCTGTGAGCTTAAAAGCAATATAAATCATCCCGACTCTGCGGATGCAAATCAATATTCTCAAATAATCATTCTTTCATTTCAATATTCAAATCATGACAATAGTATTTGAAAAGCATTTAAGATCTTCAAATCATAGTAAGATTTTGTATGTCGTAACGTAACTCAAATCATGGCTCTTATATCAAGAATCCTCAAAAAAAGAATTTCATAGTAGTGGTATGCAATTTATGGCATAAAATCTCAATTCAAGAAAACAAGATAATAAGGTTACTATGTATACCAATATTGGACGATTCAAAGTTTCATAAATCATATCTTGAAAACACTTGAAATATCAACTCATGGTAGAAATATGAAATTCACCATATCAAATCATAACTTGGGAATAATAAAGTAATCATGTACATCAAAGCTTAAACAATTATATTTCATAACCTCATAATTCGTCATTAAAATATCTTGGGTATTTACCCACTTTACAAAATCATGAAATTCCAATGATAAAATCAATTCTTTAGGCACAAGAATGAAAAGATATTCTTGTTCAAAACCCTACATACTAAGTTCTCACGGAATTCATAGTAAGTTCTCAAATCATCGGAAATTCATCGATCGTAGCACGACTAAGATTATCACGGAACTGACTCAGCTCTAGACTATCAGACTATTTCGGGCATACGTACCCTAGCAATCAATAACATAAGTAATACGTAGTATACAACAACGCATACTCACATGCCCACAGGACATCATGCACCATGCATTCATTAACACCTCACACCAATCATTTGAAGATCATATTCATATACAAGTATTGGAATATCATGCCATTACATCGTAGATCATTCAACAAGGATGCAAATGGTTAAGGAAGAATACAACATAACATAGTTCATCCAATCGGGATACACACAAATAACATACATTCAACACATCATGGTTCACTTCTCAAGGTTCTTTCCTTTAAGATCTTGATATATGCAATTCGACCCATAATTATAAATTTCATACTTAGTCTGGCCTAATGGCCTTACCATTTCCCTCAAGCATCATAGTAAACACGTAGCATGCAAGTATGGTATGAACTCATCACTTCGATCACAAGGGGTCATACGATCCATTCTTCTTCAACTAAGCATTTCTATAATTACCTTGCATGCACCATTTAGGCATAGGCCAGCATGAAAAATTACATGTGCTACAACACCATCATTCATCTTAATTCCACCAACTAAATCCCTCATCCGAACTTACAACCATATCATAAGCCTTCCACACAACATCCCCAATTTTAGACAAAACATGGAGTTCATGTTTAACGTATACATAGAAAGTAGTCTAGTCATTTAGAACTTATTATATCCTAAGAACATAAATTTATAGCCTCTTAGACAATTCCACAAACACCTTACATGCACTTTTAGGCATTAGTGAAGTCGTCAAATTATCATGTTTTCCACCACCCCATATATCTCATCCAACACACATAATCATCACATGCATGTATCAACCAACATACACCATCACCACACCCATATATATATCAACCAACATGTATAATCATCATATATATATATATATCAAGTAACATACATAATCCTCATCTATATCTCGACCATCAAATATCAATCAACATATATATATATACATCATCAAAGTCTAATATATATATATATATATATACATAACTTGAACTTTCAAAAATGGAGTCGTGGACTCTATGGAAGAAAGGCGAAGAAAAAAATAAAGCCTGAATCTGTCCTTCAGTGATCTATCTGATAGGCTGAAGTAAATTGGCCATAACTTTTTATTCCGATGTCCAAATTGGATGAAACCAATTTTATTGGAAAGAAGACTCTCAGGGATTTCCATTGATATATAGCATGTCACACAGTTCATTATGTACAAGAATTTATGATCGTTTCAAGTTAATCAAAAAAATCGCCTGGCTGCAGTATTTTTTTTCTGCACATTTTACTGTTCACAGTTCGATCGGAATGGTCGTAGTTTGATCGGAATGGTCGTAACTCATCGCTCGAGTGTCCGTTTTGTGTGATCCACATATCGTTGAAAAGATTATTCTATGATCTACGAAATGGTGGGTCGAAATCCAAGAAATGACATACATAAAAATTATAAATCATTCTCGAAGATAGGATCCAATATGTTTACGCACAAAATTTTGACGAAAAATTTTCTGAGGTATTACATCATCTCCCCCTTGGAAACATTCATCGTCGAATGTGAAGGCCAGATCAAGAACACTAATCAACTGGGTTTATTCAAGACAGCAACACATCTCAAAACATAACCACACGACTGAAGCAACTAATACTCTGCGTACGTTCACTAGTCATGCACATCTATCGCATAAAACATTCAACAACCCACTCATGGGTAAATTTTCACAACACACATGCATCTCAAATGCACAGAATCATAGCCCAACCAATCTCTTCAATACATGCTCAAACATGCCCACAATTCGAGTTCTTTTCTATTGAACGTGCATATTAAATACGAATATACATAATATACCAAATTCTCGAAAGCATAACTAGAAATGCAATGAACAATGAGGTTAACATCATAGAAAGAGCATGGACATGCAATTATTATAACATTATGAGGTATCTCCCCCTTGGGATCCAAGGTCCCTCTAGACATATTTCACTGAAATAAGAATGGGTCGGGAACTGTCTCCCTTTATTGCTTTTCCATACCTACTGGCACCACTACCCGATTCTGAGGGCCTGACTTGTCACTTTCTCTATCATCCTCCTATCAGCTTTAAGTCATCGTCAGACACTTTTGAACACTTGGCTAAACCCCGAAATGAACTACAACCAATGTACTCTAGAGTCTGAGGCACAATGGTGCACAAAATGATAACTTAATTCATCTAGAAAAACTACACCTGAAAACATAAATTCAATACCAATGCTACTTCTTGGATACAACTCTTATCTTTCCTTAGTCTCTACAATCATCATCATATACATACACTCTTTTCAACACCTACTTGTCTGACTAAACACATTATCTGCTTTGATTTCTTCATAGGCTACTAATACCACACTCACATCTTAATACTTAGTTTGGAGTCCACAAACTTACATTCTTCAAAGATTCAAGCTTAGCTTCTAAAACATAACATGAATATCCACAAATCTTTAATAAACATACTATTCTCATTCTAGCCTTCAAATATCACATCTCTTAAACTTATACTCCTCCACACCATGAGAATCGCAGCTATATCTCTATCAATCAAAACATATAATTCCCAATGTCCACACTTAGATTCTTACATATATAATTTCAAGCCTATTCATTCACCATATAAGCAGCTAACACCATAAGGTATACTCTGCTCACTTTAGAGAAAATTGTCCCAAAACTATCTGCGGGGACCGTCAGAGAAAGTTCTATCTGAAAGACTTTGGCTTCACTACTTCTGTTACCTTAAGAGTAAGGTAAATTTGACATAAGTAGATCATTATAAGAGTCTACATAACTCTCTTGAAAAATCTTGCTATAGCACGATCTGGATCATGAACGAACGAAAACTCTTCTAAACATCCCATAGCCTCCCGTACATAAATGTGGCGCGCAACACACTCTTGTACAAGACTCTACTAGATGCGGCTTTTCAAACTTCCTAGGACACTGTTGAACCTTAGGCTCTGATTCCAAGTTTGTAACGCCACGATTCCCAAGAACTAGAATGCCACACGGTGCTTATGATCCCAAAGGACCATAAGCTAACCCTTTTTCTGATATCTGTACCTGTTCACTGCATAATATAATAAAATACATGCAAAAACTGGCTAGCACTTTTCATAAGGTTCAAACATCTAGAAATATACAATACCTTAAACCACACACTAATACATCTGTCTGAAAAGCCTCTACACTGTCTGAACTGTGGAGTTGAAGGGACAATTCCCCCAACTAACTCCATCTACTAAAATTAAATATTGTAATAACAATATCCTCGGATGATGATGACTCACTACTGCACCCACTGCTGCTATACAAGTGACTTTTAAGATGCTCCAAGTTTCACTCCTCTGAACCTATGGTGCCCCAAAATAAAAGAACACCATAGCGCGAATGCGTCAATACTAAAATATACTGAGTGTGCAAGCACGGAAGGCTAAATGCAAGGGCTTATACATGAATATTTAATCAACAAAATAATCATGAGAATAACAAACGAGTACACATATATGAATGCACAGTTCACAACCACTATAACAATTATAACGACTCTTGATACTATAGCTCGGACACCACTTTACTGTCCTCAGAGCTCACTACTGTACTGGGGTACTGCATTACTGAATCACTGGATACCAACACTGATCAATCGAATACACTCACACCCCTCACTCCTGAAGATTTATACTGATAGAGAAACTGTGGGAAGTAGTTACATAACTCACCATGACTCCTCATAAGCAACTGAATATGTGGGGACGTAATTATTTGAATAATATCTTTGATTTCGTAAAACATGCTACGGAAAATGAAGACTCACATGTCTTGAATTTCATTAACCATACTTCTCATAATATTATAGAGAGGAAAACATACGTAAAATCCCATAAATCATCATAAAATCATCAATATTCATCATAAATTCTCATGACTCATCATAGACAACCAAACTCATCAACTCAAGACTCAGAGCGACTCGATAGTTCAAAAAACATTCTCTTATGGACAGGGGAGTTTCCTATAACCGACAACCCCATGTGAGCCGCGTGGAATACCAATGTTTTCCCTCCTAGGGAGAGCACTCCCATTGGTGGGAGTTTTGTACTCTTGCCAGGGAGTACAACCTTAAAGATTTCATAATCACAATTCGGCTCTCTGGCCAACAATATCATCATCAACAACCCTACGGTGGCATATAGGTTTGGGGAAATACCAAATTTCCCTCTCGGTGCTAGGTAATACTCTCTGACTAGCTCAGAACGCGTTAGGAAATCCACCACAACATCACAAGGGTCTATCATAAAGACCAAATCAAATCTCTTTCTCATTTATCAAATCATATCAATATATGGATTCCTAACTCAACACATTTTAGCTCAAAACATTTTAATTTTCCTCAATATCAATATGGTATCAATAACAAAGAATTTCATCTCTGTGAGCTTAAAAGCAATATAAATCATCCCGACTCTGGGGATGCAAATTAATATTCTCAAATGATCATTCTTTCATTTCAAAATTCAAATCGTGACAATAGCTTTTGAAAAGCATTTAAGATCTTCAAATCATAGTAAGATTTTGTATGTCGTAATGTAACTCAAATCATGGCTCTTATGTCAAGAATCCTCAAAAAAAGAATTTCATAGTAGTGGTATGCAATTTATGGCATAAAATCTCAATTCAAGAAAACAAGATAATAAGGTTATTATGTATACCAATAGTGGACGATTCAAAGTTTCATAAATCATATCTTGAAAATACTTGATATATCTACTCATGGTAGAAATATGAAATTCACCATATCAAATCATAACTTGGAAATAATAAAATAATGAAGTACATCAAAGCATAAATAATTTATATTTTTCATAACCTCATAATTCGTCATTAAAACATCTTGGGTATATACCAATTTTACAAAATCATGAAATTCCAATGATAAAATCAATTCTTTAGGCACAAGAATGAAAAGATATTCTGGTTTAAAACCCCACATACTAAGTTCTCACAAAATTTATGTTAAGTTCTCAAATCATCAAAAATTTATCGATCATAGCACGACTAAGATTATCGTGGAACTGACTCAGCTCTAGACCAGCAGACTATTTCGGGCATACGTACCCCCAGCAATCAATAACATAAGTAATACGTAGTATACAACAATGCATACTCACATGCCCACAGGCCATCATGCACCATGCATTCATTAACACCTCACACCAATCATTTGAAGATCATATTCATATACAAGTATTGGGATCTCATGCCATTACATCGTAGATCATTCAATAAAGATGCATATGGTTAAGGAAGAATACAACATAACATAGTTCATCCAATCGGGATACACACAAATAACATACATTCAATACATCATGGTTCACTTCTCAAGGTTCTTTCCTTTAAGATCTTGATATATACAATTCGACCCATAATTAGACATTTCACACTTAGCATGGCCTAATGGCCTTACCATTTCCCTCAAGCATCATAGTAAACACGTAGCATGCAGGTATGGTATGAACTCATCACTTCGATCACAAGGGGTCATACGATCCATTCTTCTTCAACTAGGCATTTCTACAATTACCTTGCATGCACCATTTAGGCATAGGCCAGCATGAACAATTATGTGTTCTACAACACCATCATTCATCTTAATTCCACCAACTAAATCCCTCATCCACACTTACAACCATATCATAAGCCTTCCACACAACATCCTCAATTTTAGATAATAACATGGAGTTCATGTTTAACGTATACATAGAAAGTAGTCTAGTCATTTAGAACTTATTATATCCTAAGAACGTAAATTTATAGCCTCTTAGACAATTCCACAAACACCTTACATGCACTTTTAGGCATTGGTGAAGTCGTCAAATTCTCATGTTTTCCGCCACCACATATATCTCATCCAACACACATAATCATCACATGCATGTATCAACCAACATACACCATCACCACACACACATATATATATATCAACCAACATGCATAATCATCATATATATATATCAAGTAACATACATAATCCTCATATATATCTCAACCATCAAATATCAATCAAAATATATATATATACATCATCAAAGTCTAGAATATATATATATATACATAACTTGAACTTTCAAAAAGGGATTCGTGGACTCTATGGACGAAAGGAGTCCATAGATAAACACTTGCATACCTTAGATTTTGTGGCCGGAAGAGATTGACAGAAGGAATTCTTGAATCAAAACCTCCAATTAATTTTCCCCAATTCAAAACCGTAACCCTAACTTTATATATATATATATATATATATATATATATATATATACACATATAAGAGAAATGAGAGAAAAATAATACAAGTTCTCAGTTGAATGGGGTATTTATAGAGGTTTAAAAGAGTAGTGAAAGACCATAATGCTCCTAAGAAACAAATAAAATTCGAATCTGTCCTTCAGTGATCTATCCGATAGGCTGAAGTATATTGGCCATAACTTTTTACTCCGATGTTCAAATTGGATGAAACCAATTTTATTGGAAAGAAAACTCTTGGGGATTTCCGTTGATATATAGAAGCTCACATAGTTCATTATATACAAGGAGTTATGATCGTTTGAAGTTGACCGAAAACATCGCCTGGCTGCAGTATTTTTCTTTTCCTACACATTTTACTGTTCACAGTTCGATCGGAATGGTCGTAGTTTGATCGGAATGGTTGTAACTCATCGCTTGAGTGTCCGTTTTGGGTGATCCACATATCTTTGGAAAATGGTGGGCCAAAATACAAGAAATGACACACAAGAAAATTATAAATTATTCTCGAAGATAGGATCCAATACGTTTACGCACAAAATTTCGACGAAAAATTTTCCGAGGTATTACAGTCTGAGTGCATCCTGATTTACCCCTTTATTTGTATATGAATTATAGATCCAAATAAAATTGGCAAGGTATAAATTTGCATCATCTGTAGGCAGACCTGCAAACACACCCTTCAGATTTAGAAGTTAGATCGTTGCGCTTATGATGTCAAACTTGATGCCTGGGGTAAAATAGAAGGAACTATAGCTCCAGTCTCTACCAATTCAATATATCCCAAGTCTTCTGCATCATTTATATATGGATGCACATACGTATATATTGGTATTACATGAACACGAGCACTTCTAGCTCTGTTCTGGTTCCCACTAAGAGCTACTGGGTGGTCTACTGCTTGTCTCTACTCAGCTAGCTCTACCACCATAGCTATCCACTGAGCTTCTTACATTGCCCTCCTCTCAGCTTCATCTTGAGCTAAAATATCACTAGTATGTCAATCAACAATGTCCTAAAATCTTTCAGGAGGAAGGGAGGCAAATCTTCTCTTTTCGACCCTGACATCCTACTAAGTGTTTGTAGGATCCTTTCTGGATTTGGATTTAGTGGGAGTAAAGGATTACCTATAGTCCGTACACTAGGAATACACTGGCGTATACCCAACCAAGAACAAAACCAAAAGAAAAATACAAAAACTGCAAAAATTTCAAATCATAAATCAACATCATGTTCTCCGACAACGACTCCAAACTTTTGATGACGTCTAAACAACACCTCCTCTTAGATGAAGATACGATCGTTGTCAAATTATAGTAACCCAACAAAGGTTGGATTCAAATTCCAAGAGAACAAGTAGAATTGTAGATCTTAGTAATTGTAGTCAAGTGGGCAGAACAAGAAAAGTAAATGAAGGGGGGTTGATGTAGTAATCTCGAGCAAGTAACTCTATTAACTTCAGTTGTAATCAATGTAGGTGAATACTAAGATTGTGTTCCCCCTGGATTCTCAACTCCGTAGGCTTATCGTGCTTTGTTGAACTAACCCGATACTTTGCATGTAGAGTTGATAAGTAATGTACCTTCTATAGTCATTTGGGATGAGCAGAAAGATTTCACCCTTCACCTTTTGCGTCTCAATTTATCGCCTTACTAACCCTTATCTTGATCCCAGTTAATTATTACCTTTTGAGTCTATAGTTATTAGATGAAATCTAACCATCTTACTAACATAGAACCTAGAAGCATGGATCGACAGTTAAACTCCAAATTACCATTATCTTTATCTTTTCCTTGTCACTACTCCTCTTTTGGAGTAAGTAGAAATATCTAGGCAAGATCCTAATGTGTTCACCCTTTAAGTAAACTATTATAATAAATATAAGGCAATACATGCATGAGTAACAGTTCAAAAAAACAAAAGTACTTCCCCTACTTCATCAATCAGCCATGGTTTCCACAACTCTAGCTATGGATTTTAGTTGTTCATGCTTGTGAAGAAATCAATAACATTCATTATTGGAAGCATAGATTAAATCACAATTATAAGAAGAGTAAAAACCCACAATCATAACTGAATTAATGAACCAAAATCAATACAAGAGAATCCCAAGATAAAAATCAAATCTTAGAATAAAAATATGTGTGTGTATCAAAAGTGTATAACTACTACTAAAAACACATAACGAGTATTTATAGTACATGAGGAAACCCTAAAATCAAAGCCCAAATAAAATAAGAGAAAATCAGGTCGATGGTCACATGTGGTTTGTACCTGCACTCTGATCGTGGGCGCAGGTAGTACCTACGGTCCTAACCCTGGACGCAGGTAGCAGATGGAAAAATCCTGCAGTTTTAGCTCACAAGATTTTGGACTTCTAGCACTTGCTTTGTCTACCTGCGGTCTGTAGGCCCTACTTATGGTCCACATATTGACTTAGTAAGTACCGGAAATCATCTTTTCAGCTCTTCTTCGGTTCTCAAACATGCTTTGATCACGATCAAGCTAGAAAGTGTCCTGAACATCCTTAATTACTCTAAAAAGTGGCCAAAATTACCTTTTTAAAACTTTTTTCATGAACTTAGCCTCCAGAACATGATTTCCTGCAAAACATACCCAAAAAGCATCACATCTAACAAAATAACCTTGGAAACCTACATATTTTCTTGTTTTAAGCATCGAGAGTGCAATATTTCTATAGCACATCAATAAGTTACTCTGAGTCAAAGGCTTATCCTTGTAAAAAAGAGACAAAATTGAATTTAATGGTCTCATTCGAGAAAGCTCATAAACATCCTTGTTCTTTTTCAAAAAGAAACTATTTTTTGGTTGTTCTCAAAATAATTTCATTCCTTGCCAATGACATTTTGAAAGTATTTTTGAACTGTTGCCTATTCCAAATCAATTCAAATGACTAGATACTCCACCTAAGGATGTCTCCTTATCAAGCATCATGGGTGAACTGTTACTCGGTTTGACTAAAAAACTACACTAGAATAGAAACAAAAGATCAAAAGAAAGAGAAAATCAAATTTTGCTCCTTACTAAATTTTGCTCCTTAGAAAAAAACTAAGTTTCAAAGAAAATTCTTGGAGTTTATTGTACATATATATACAAAAGGCGACAAGAGAAATGCACACAAAACAGGTATCACATTAATGTTAAGCTCATAACACAAGCTCAAAAAATGGCACCATCCTACATTACCATCAATCTACCCACTAAGGGCCAATCTGAACCCATGTCGATAATGAGGAATAAGCCCCCGATGGCTAGAGTAAATGCTCATCAAAGTACAAGTGCCACAAGGGCTAAAGTAAATAAACAATACAAATGTAAAATATAAATAGAGTATGAGTATGCATTTACAATCAATCCAACCAATGTAATCAAATTAAACAATAGGTATAGACCATCAAATGAGTAATAAGAATTCCCTACCCCCTCTAAAAAGTGTAATACCCCGTATATTTCTAAGCTAGGAGACGAAACATTTTTCCTACGTATGAAACCTCCTATCCTATAAATAGAATTTTAGTGCATGGATAACAATGAGTATCCTAGTGATAAGATAGCTTATGATACATTAAGCATGTTCATATGAGTCACTTAAGGTAATACAAGCTAAGAGTGTTTGAATTCATTAAGTTTTAGTGTTTGATTTTGCAAGGGCCATATTTGAATGATTATAAATCAATATCAGTTGGTATTTTGTCTGATTTAGACACACCAAATTGTAGATAATCAAATTATCTTTCCAACGATACCAATTTCGCCTTAATCCAATATCCGAGCGAAAAGTTATGCCCTTTTTTGTGAGAGACAGTAAGGATAGGCGATTGGTTAAGTGCCGCCCAACCCAAACATAGGCAATTGGTTAGGCGCCGCCCAACCTAGCTTAGGCAATCAATTAGGCGCCTCCTAAGTCAGTTCCAGGTGCCAAAAACACTCCATTTTGAGTTATTTTAAGGGTAATTAAGTCTTTTAACACTCCTTAGACGTCCCTAAACTTAACCCTATGAAATATATAGCTTCTAAACACATTACAACCCCATTAACATCTAAAAGATCATCATCCAAGAGAACTAAAAGAGAAAAACAACTAGGGTTGCATAATTAAGTTTGAAGATCCAATTTCAAGGAAATTCCTCCATCAATCATCAAGAACCTCCCTTCCAAGGTATACGTAGTGTTCATCCGTGGATTCCTTTCGTCTGTGGAGTTCAAGAATCAATCTTTAAAATACAAAAGCTTGGTTGATTGTGGTGATATGATCATACCCATGTTGATGCTTGTTTGTTTTGCTATATAATAGTATAGTGACTGTATATCTCATGAAAGTTATGTTGTTAGTTGAAAAACATGATCTTTAGATAGATTGATAGAATGCAAGTATGAAATCCACCTATGCCTTAAAGAATGCATGCAAGGTGTTCGATAAAATGCCTAGTATGTTAGAACTTCATACTTACATGATTTCATGATGTCTAAATAACAAGTTCATGTGATTCATACACTCCAATATGAATTTCCATGAAAATTATGTGTTGTTATTGTTGAGGTATAAAGCATGTATGATAATGGAGATATGAATTATGTACACAAAATATATCCATCCTTTCCCTACTATGTTTGAGATGTTGAATAAATACATGAAGTATAATATCCCAAAATCATTACAATATGAACTAAACGTTACATGTTGACGTTCCCTTACGCTTGAATGATTTCCATGCCCTTGCTATGAATAGTATATGTTGTCGGAATGCCCATGATATTAGAATATGAGATTTATGACTTGATTATAAGCATTACTATTCATGATAGATATTATGATGACCATGTACTTCATGAAATCCCCCACTCATGTATTATGGATTGTTATAGATCGTCGTGTACTCAAGAAATTCAAGTTGTGTCAATTTTCTTCCATCTATTCCTGGGGGTACTTGTACCCAAAAAATATAGTTGTGTGCTTAGAGCCATGTCATGTTTTCATGATATTCTCAGTCAAGCCATGATCTATAGAATTTAGTCAATCATGTGACTCAGGAAAACTCAGAAATCTCAGTAATCTCAGTAGTCGAGTAGTCTCAGTAATCTCAGTGCTCAGTAACATCAACAACCTCAGTATTCACAGTCAATCTCAGTAACTTCAGTACTCTCAATCAGTCCTCAAAACTCAGTACTTTCCGTCAATCATTGGAATCCAACAAACTTAGTTTAGCTCTGCTAAACAATACCACTAGTATCAGTCCAGTTAATCAGTATCAGTTCAACTAATTAGTTCAGTTCAGTCATTCAGTTCTGCTTATTTATTCAGTTTAGTGTCCTTCAAATGGGAGTAGAAGTTAGCACCGAGTAAACCCAAGGATGGGAACTCACCCTCCAGTTCAAGGTGTATTTCTTAGTAGTCATCCTTGTGTTCTAGAACTACGTAGCTAGCGTAGGTTGAGACATCTTAACCCATCAGATTAGGGTTGATTAGGTGGATTAACTGATCAGTTTAGGGTTCCTACCATTCTCATTGAGTACCTTCCAGTATAGGGTTCTCACAGCTGTCCTTACCAGTGACGCGGTATTGACACCCCTCCAATCGGGGCAGAGATTGGACCCCAGCTTAGCTATTATAGCATATTTGGGGCGTGTCGGTTAGATAACTATTCCCATAGTTTCAGTTACAGATTTTAGGACTGTAAGCTATAGCTACCCAATCTCAGTAAAGAACTCAGATAGCTCTTCAGATTTTAGTATATCAGGGCTGTCAGATACAGTCAACTCAAAAATAAAATAGAACTCAGATAGTTTTCTTCAGATTTATGGACTGTGAGATATAGTCACTTATGCTATCACTCACAACAGTTATCAAAACTTATGCTATCAGTACACTGCTTTAAAACTATCAGATACAGCCAATCAGACCAGTTTTTCATAATTTGAACTATCGAAAACAATCATTCATTTATCAGTAATGCAATATCAGTCTCTTAGTATATCAGTAATACAGTATTAGTTCCATCACTTATTAGTGATTTACATATCAATATCAGTAAACTCAGTCTTTCAAAATCTCATTATCAGTACACTCATGTTGTCAGTATTCAGACTCAGTAGTCCTATTTCCACGAGTTCAGTTACAGTTACGTATGCATATATGTACTCTCACGTTCATATCAGTCAGTATTGTCCATGCATATAATCCTTTGCATTTAGCCTACCTCACTCGTATACTCAGTATATTCAGACGTACTGACACATTTGCGCTATGGTGCTTTCTCTTATGTTACACCATAGGTTCAGAGGCATGAGCTCCAAATCAGTAGTAGATTCCAGGATTAGCAGTCAGAGTTAGACGTGAGTCCTCACCTTCGAGGACATGATGATTTTATTTCTATTTCAGTTTTCAGTTTATTTCAGTAGTTGGAGTTAGTTGGGGACATGTCCCATCAACTTCTTATTCAGTTCAGTTAGAGGCTTTCAGACTATATGTCAGATTAGATATTCAGACTTTAGTATTTATGTTTTTTTTTTGGTATTGTTATACCATATTTTTTAGATATATCAGTATTGAACCTTATGGCCTTACAGTTCATGTTTCCGCACATTTTATGAGATATTATGCAGTTTATAGGTGCAGATATCAGTCATGGGTTAGCTTGTGGTCCTTCAAGGTTATGAGCACCGTGTAGTGTTTCGATTCAGAAAATCAGGGCGTTACAAACTTAGTATCAGAGCCTAAGGTTCAACAGTGTCCTAGGAAGTCTGAAAGCTGTATCAAGTAGAGTCTTGTACATGGGTGTGTTGTGCACCACACTTATGTCCAGGAGGCTATGAGATGTTTTAGGAACATTTTCCCTTCTTTCATGTCTCAAGATCGTGCTATGGCAAGTTTCTCTAAGGAACCCATGTAGATTCATATCATGCACCTCTCATGTTTACTTTACCTTACTTTTAAGGTAACAGAAACAGTGAAGTTCAAAGTCCTAAAGATAGGGCTTTCTCATACAATCCCTACAGTCAGCTATGGGATTAGCAACAGACTCAAATAGTATCCCGTCAGTTCATTATCGTTCCAAGGTCGTACAGATTTTATTCATAATCATGAGAACTCATTCTTGTACCCAAAAGTTTAGCAGTAGTAGAGTTGGGATAGTATTATTCTATTTGATCAAATTATGTATTCATGGGGATTAGATCAATAGGCTTGAACAGTACGAGCCAAAAACTTAAGTTTATTGACTCAAAATTAAGCATGAAGGTGTGAATGTGATATTAGCAGTATATGAGGAAACAAAATTAGATGATGTGTTTAGTAAGATAGGCAGGTGTTGAATAGAATGTAGGTATGTGATGGTAGATCAAGTGACCAAGTTAGACTCTCAAGATTCCAATAGTAGTGCCAGTATGTATAGAAAAGCGGTAAGGGAAGATGATTCCCAACCCATCCTCTTCTCAGTACAAAGATTTGTACTTTAGCTATCACGAAATCCACTCGGGTCTTACATATCAACTCTATGGTCATGAACCATGCTCATGTATCTCTTTTTCCATGATCATATTTGAATTCAATTTCCACCATAAGGAGTCCCTTTTACTCTGCAGTATGAGTTATGTTCCATGAGCATAATCTACTTTCACGCACTTTCCATGGGATCATGTGCACCTTCAGTTCCCAGTATAAGGGGTTCAGTTCCATCTCCCTCAGTATTACGAATTATGTCCCACGAGTATAGAAACTCTAGACTCAAGTCATGCAGCTCATGACTCATGTACGCATATCATGCTTTCCAGTATACTTAGCTTTCATGACTCATTCTATGCCCCTATAGATCAGATACATTTAGACTATGTCATGTATATCCTTAGTTCAAACCTTATTGGTAAATCCAAACTATTGATATTTTATTCCTCAAGTTTCAGTCATGTGTCAAGTTTAGTTTGTATCTATTCATGCATCAGGTCCTCATGATTTACTCCTCCGATTAGATCTCCTTATGGAATAGTGTAGTGATGAGAAGTTGTTTAGATAAGAGAAGATTGTTGCATGCTTACTTTGC